>NC_143034.1:62926370-63158870 GCF_057628025.1 Oncorhynchus mykiss | reverse complement strand
AAGTATTAACTTAAGGGGGCTGAATAATTTTGCACGCCCAATTTTTCAGTTTTTGATTTGATAAAAAAGTTTGAAATATCCAATAAATGTCGTTCCACTTCATGATTGTGTCCCACTTGTTGTTGATTCTTCACAAAAAAATACAGTTTTATATCTTTATGTTTGAAGCCTGAAATGTGGCAAAAGGTCGCAAAGATCAAGGGGGCCGAATACTTTCGCAAGGCACTGTATATACCACCTGGCCCACACAGGGTGAAAGCAAAACACACACACACACACACACACACACACACACACACAGGTCAAAGTCAAGGGCTTTAGTGATAGAACTAAACACTGTAGGATTGTTAACTCAGGCCACTTTAAATTGTTCATTAAAATGATAAGAACCGGCTGTAAAAATCACACAGTGGGATTTCAATTTATGGGAACATAGAATCTTTCTTTGCTTTTCTCATATTTTGCCACCTAGCACTCTGTGAGGATAATATAGCTGATCACAAATAGAGGGCCCTAAAAGGAACATGTTTAAACCAGCTGTGAGAGAGAGGGAAAGACAGAGAGAGCATGAACGAGAGAGAGCAAGGAGAGAGAAAGAGAGGGAGAGAATAAGAGACAGAGGAATCTGTGTGCAGCCAGCATGGCGCCCCTGTGCATCTGTGGCCAGGCTGTGTCTTCCTAACTCAGAGGTGTGTGTGTGTGTGTGTGTGTGTGTGTGTGTGTGTGTGTGTGTGTGTGTGTCTGTGTGTGAGTGAGTGAGACGGGCCTGCAGTCATCGGCATTGTCTTGGTTTTGTTCACTGTCTGTTTGTCATCCAGCCTCCACTCTCTGTGTTGACGAGATAGGAAAGAGAGGGGACAGGGGAAGTGTGTGAGAGGGCACGCTAGGGTCAGAGACGATGGAAGAGATGTGCATGTGTCTATGTGTATGTAAACTAAACTCCTGGTCTAAAGCTGACGACCAACACCAGCGTGCTGGAGGAGGCCAGAATAAACAGCATCACCATTACTGGTCGTTAGAGCGTTGGGCCAGTAAACAAAAGGTTGATGGATCCAATCGAAGAGCTGACAAATCTGTCGTACTGCCCCTGAACAAGGCAGTTAACCCACTTTTCCTTGGCTTAACTGACTAGCCTAGTTAAATAAAGGTTAAATAAATATATATATATTACAACCCCAACTCTAATTGGACAGGTTGTGTGATCCGGATGCCCAACTCACGCCTCCCGAAACAGATCACGTACTTCCAGTTGAATGAAAGTCAGCGAGCCCTTGACGGACAAAGGAAACACTACAAAGACAACATCAAAACAAACCTTCAGAAATTATACATCCCCTCCAACAACTGGAAGGACACTGTACTAAACCTACAACTGGAAGGACACTGTACTAAACAGACAACTGGAAGGATACTGTACTAAACCTACAACTGGAAGGACACTGCACTAAACCTACAACTGGAAGGACACTGCACTAAACAGACAACTGGAAGGACACTGCACTAAACCTACAACTGGAAGGACACTGTACTAAACCTACAACTGGAAGGACACTGCACTAAACAGACAACTGGAAGGACACTGCACTAAACCTACAACTGGAAGGACACTGCACTAAACCTACAACTGGAAGGACACTGCACTAAACCTACAACTGGAAGGACACTGTACTAAACCTACAACTGGAAGGACACTGCACTACACCTACAACTGGAAGGACACTGCACTAAACCTACAACTGGAAGGACACTGCACTAAACCTACAACTGGAAGGACACTGCACTAAACAGACAACTGGAAGGACACTGCACTAAACCTACAACTGGAAGGACACTGCACTAAACCTACAACTGGAAGGACACTGCACTAAACCTACAACTGGAAGGACACTGCACTAAACAGACAACTGGAAGGACACTGCACTAAACCTACAACTGGAAGGACACTGCACTAAACCTACAACTGGAAGGACACTGCACTAAACCTACAACTGGAAGGACACTGCACTAAACCTACAACTGGAAGGACACTGCACTAAACCTACAACTGGAAGGACACTGCACTAAACCTACAACTGGAAGGACACTGCACTAAACCTACAACTGGAAGGACACTGTACTAAACAGACAACTGGAAGGACACTGTACTAAACCTACAACTGGAAGGACACTGCACTAAACAGACAACTGGAAGGACACTGCACTAAACAGACAACTGGAAGGACACTGCACTAAACCTACAACTGGAAGGACACTGTACTAAACCTACAACTGGAAGGACACTGCACTAAACAGACATCTGGAAGGACACTGCAATAAACAGACAACTGGAAGGACACTGCACTA
Source organism: Oncorhynchus mykiss (assembly GCF_057628025.1). NCBI lineage: Eukaryota > Metazoa > Chordata > Actinopteri > Salmoniformes > Salmonidae > Oncorhynchus > Oncorhynchus mykiss. The sequence goes on along the minus strand of NC_143034.1, from coordinate 63,156,527 downwards.
AACAGACATCTGGAAGGACACTGCACTAAACAGACATCTGGAAGGACACTGCAATAAACAGACAACTGGAAGGACACTGCACTAAACAGACATCTGGAAGGACACTGCACTAAACAGACATCTGGAAGGACACTGCAATAAACAGACAACTGGAAGGACACTGCACTAAACAGACAACTGGAAGGACACTGCAATAAACAGACATCTGGAAGGACACTGTACTAAACCTACAACTGGAAGGACACTGCACTAAACAGACAACTGGAAGGACACTGCAATAAACAGACAACTGGAAGGACACTGCACTAAACAGACATCTGGAAGGACACTGCACTAAACAGACATCTGGAAGGACACTGCACTAAACCTACAACTGGAAGGACACTGCACTAAACAGACATCTGGAAGGACACTGCACTAAACAGACATCTGGAAGGACACTGCACTAAACAGACATCTGGAAGGACACTGCACTAAACAGACAACTGGAAGGACACTGCAATAAACAGACATCTGAAAGGACACTGCAATAAACAGACATCTGGAAGGACACTGCACTAAACCTACAACTGGAAGGACACTGCACTAAACAGACAACTGGAAGGACACTGCACTAAACAGACAACTGGAAGGACACTGAACTAAACAGACATCTGGAAGGACACTGCAAAAAGTCCTTTTTTCAGGACCCTGTCTTTCAAAGATAATTCGTAAAAATCCAAATAACTAAACAGATCTTCATTGCCTTGGTGGAAGAGTGAGGTAACATCTCACAGCAAGAGTTGGCAAATCCATGAGGAGGAGATGCACTGCAGTACTTAATGCAGCTGATGGCCACAGCAGATACTGTTACTTTTGAACCCCCTTTGTTCAGGGACACAGTATTCCATTTCTGTTAGTCACGTGTCTGTAGAACCTGTTCAGTTTATGTCTCAATTGTTGAATCTTGTTATGTTCATACAAATATTTACATATGTTAAGTTTGCTGAAAATAAACGCAGTTGACAGTGAGAGGACGTTTCTTTTTTTGCTGAGTTTAGTAGTATCAGTATGTTACCTGTAGTTTCATGTAGTATTATCAGTATGTTTAATGTAGTATTATCAGCATGTTACCTGTAGTTTCATGTAGTATTATCAGTATGTTTCATGTAGTATTATCAGTATGTTTCATGTAGTATTATCAGCATGTTACCTGTAGTTTCATGTAGTATTATTGTTACAGTTTTCTTTCTCCTCTTCCTCTGAAGAGGAGGTGTAGCAGGGATCGGACCAAAATGCAGCGTGGTTATTTTGATTCATCTTTAATAAAAGATAAACACGAACAATACAAAAACAAGAAACGTGACGTGAAAACCTAAACAGCCTTATCTGGTGCAAACAAACACAGAGACAGGAACAATCACCCACGAAACACTCAAAGAATATGGCTGCCTAAATATGGTTCCCAATCAGAGACAACGATAAACACCTGCCTCTGATTGAGAACCACTCCAGGCAGCCATAGACTATTCTAGACAACCACACTAACCACAATCCCAAGACAAAACACACCACATAAATAACCCATGTCACACCCTGGCCTGACCAAAATAATAAAGAAAACACAAAATACTAAGACCAGGGCGTGACAATTATCAGTATGTTACCTGTAGTTTCATGTAGTATTATCAGTATGTTACCTGTAGTTTCATGTAGTATTATCAGCATGTTACCTGTAGTTTCATGTAGTACTATCAGTATGGTACCTGTAGTTTCATGTAGTATTATCAGTATGTTACCGGTAGTTTCATGTAGTATTATCAGTATGTTACCAGTAGTTTCATGTAGTATTATCAGTATGTTACCTGTAGTTTCATGTAGTATTATCAGCATGTTACCGGTAGCTTCATGTGGTATTATCAGCATGTTACCTGTAGTTTCATGTAGTATTATCAGTATGTTACTTGTAGTTTCATGTAGTATTATCAGTATGTTACCTGTAGTTTCATGTAGTACTATCAGTATGGTACCTATAGTTTCATGTAGTATTATCAGCATGTTACCTGTAGTTTCATGTTAGCGTAGGTCTTCTCTGAGCTGATCTCTACTTGCTTCTTAAAGTGTTCCAGAGCATTCTCTGCCTGCTGGGTCTGCTGCCGCTGACACTCCCTCTCACGTCCCAGCTGCTCCTCCTTCTCCCTGAAACACATACACACATTAACACATACACAAGCAGACCACCATAGTCCCTGTGCCCAAGGAAGCGAAGGTAACCTGCCTAAATTATTACGTAAGTATGCTCTCTCTAATTCTCTCTTTCTTTCTTTCTCTCAGAGGACCTGAGCCCTAGAACCATGCCTCAGGACTACCTGGCGTGAAGACTCCTTGCTGTCCCCAGTCCACCTGGCCATGCTGCTGCTCCAGTTTCAACTGTTCTGCCTGCGGCTATGGAATCCTGACCTGTTCACCGGACGTGCTACCTGTCCCAGACCTGCTGTTTCAACTCTCTAGAAACAGCAGGAGCTGTAGAGATACTCTTAATGATCGGCTATGAAAAGCCAACTGACATCTACTCCAGAGGTGCTGACTTGTTGCACCATTGACAACTACTGTGACTTTTATTATTTGACCCTGCTGGTCATTTATGAACATTGGAACATCTTGGCCATGTTCTGTTATAATCTCCACCCGGCACAGCCAGAAGAGGACTGGCCACCCCTCATAGCCTGGTTCCTCTCTAGGTTTCTTCCTAGGTCTTGGCCTTTCTATGGAGTTTTCCCTAGCCACCGTGCTTCTACATCTGCATTGCTTGCTGTTTGGGGTTTTAGGCTGGGTTTCTGTACAGTACTTTGAGATATCAGCTGATGTAAGAAGGGCTATATAAATACATTTGATTTGATCACCGCCCCGTGGCACTCACGTCGGTAGCCATGAAGTGCTTTGAAAGGCTGGTCATGGCTCACATCAACAGCATCCTCCCGGATACCCTAGACCCACTCCAATTCGCATACCGCCCCAACAGTTCCACAGAAGACACAATCTCAATCACACTCCACACTGCCCTTTCTCACCTGGACAAAAGGAACACCTACGTGAGAATGCTGTTCATTGACTACAGCTCAGCGTTCAACACCATAGTGCCCAAGAAGCTCATCACTAAGCTAAGGACTCTGGGACTAAACACCTCCCTCTGCAACTGGATCCTGGACTTCCTGACGGGCCGCCCCCAGGTGGTAAGAGTAGGCAACAACACGTCTGCCATGCTGATCTTTAACACTGGGGCCCCTCAGGGGTGTGTACTTAGTCCCCTCCTGTATTCCCTATCACCCACGACTGTGTGGCCAAACACGACTCCAACACCATCATTAAGCTTGCTGACGACACAACAGTGGTAGGCCTGATCACCGACATCGATGAGACGGCCTATAGGAAGGTCAGAGAACTGGCAGGACAACAACCTCCCCCTCAATGTGAGCAAGACAAAGGAGCGGATCACAGATTACAGGAAAAGGTGGACCGAACAGGCCCCCATTAATATTGACGGGGCTGTAGTGGAGCGGGTCGAGAGTTTCAAGTTCCTTGGTGTCCACATCACCAACAAACTATCATGGTCCCAACATACCAAGACAGTCGTGAAGAGGGCACGACAAAACCTTTTCCCCCTCAGGAGAGAAAAGATTTGGCATGGGTCCCCAGATTCTCAAAAGTTTCTAAAAGGTGCACCATTCGAGAGCATCCTGACCGGTTGCATCACCGCCTGGTATGGCAACTGCTCGGCATCTGACAGTAAGGCACTACAGAGGGTTATGCAAATGGCCCAATACATCACTGGGGCCAAGCTTCCAGCCATCCATCCTATATAATAGGTGGTGTCAGACTCCAGTCACCCAAGTTTTTTCTGCTACCGCACGGCAAACGGTACCAGAGCCCCAAGTCTAGGACCAAAAGGCTCCTCAACAGCTTCTACCCCCAAGCCATAAGACTGCTGAACAATTCATAAAATCGCCACCGGACAATTTACATGACCCCCCCACCCCTTTGTACACTCTATGTTTGTTGGTTACCTATGCATAGTCACTTCGTCCCTACCAACATGTACAGATTACCTCAACTAGCCTGTACCCCAGTACACTGACTCGGTACCGGTGCTCCTTGTATATAGCCTCTTTATTTATATTCTTATTATCTTACTTTTTATTTTAGTCTACTTGGTAAATATTTTCTTAACTCTTCTTGAACTGCACTGTTTGTTAAGGGCTTGTAAGTAAACATTTCACGGTAAAGTCTACACTTGTTGTATTCGGCGCATGTGACAAATAATTTGATTTGATACATTAACACACACGCACACACACACACAAATGACAAAAGAAAAAGTGATACATAAACATACAAGGAGTTATTTTCTCTGTAATTTGATTGATTTTGTTCACTGTAAAACACTCTGCTGTCCATCACTTCTCAGTTCAAACCTTTAATGGTTGTGTAGCAGAAGTGATGGTTGGAGTGATAGCTCAGTACACAAGGGCTTTGTGTACGGGGGTGTGTGTGTGTGTCAACAATATAGGGAGTCCCAGCATAAAGAGCTGTCAGAGCAGAGACAGTCTTCAAGTCAGGATCACGCTGAATGATACACCGCAGCTGTCAAACCTGCCTTCAGAACATGTCTAGTGTGTGTGTGTGTGTGTGTATGTGTGTGTGTATGTGTGTGTGACTGAGACGGGCCTGCAGTCATCGGCATTGTCTTGTTATGATCACTGTCTGTTTGACATCCAGCCTCACCTCTCTGTGTTGACGAGATAGGAAAGAGTGGGGACAGGGGAAGTGTGTGAGAGGGCACGCTAGGGTCAGAGACGATGGAAGAGATGTGCATGTGTCTATGTAGTGCAGTGTGTAGGGAACAGGGTGTCATTGGTCTACAGTAGTGCAGTGTGTAGGGAACAGGGTGCCATTGGTCTAAAGTAGTGTAGTGTGTAGGGAACAGGGTGTCATTGGTCTAAAGTAGTGCAGTGTGTAGGGAACGGGGTGTCATTGGTCTAAAGTAGTGCAATGTGTAGGGAACAGGGTGTCATTGGTCTACAGTAGTGCAGTGTGTAGGGAACAGGGTGTCATTGGTCTAAAGTAGTGTAGTATGTAGGGAACAGGGTGTCATTGGTCTACAGTAGTGTAGTATGTAGGAAACAGGGTGTCATTGGTCTAATGTAGTGTAGTGTGTAGGGAACAGGGTGTCATTGGTCTAATGTAGTGTAGTGTGTAGGGAACAGGGTGTCATTGGTCTAATGTAGTGTAGTATGTAGGGAACAGGGTGTCATTGGTCTAAAGTAGTGTAGTATGTAGGGAACAGGGTGTCATTGGTCTACAGTAGTGCAGTATGTAGGGAACAGGGTGTCATTGGTCTACAGTAGTGCAGTATGTAGGGAACAGGGTGTCATTGGTCTACAGTAGTGTAGTATGTAGGGAACAGGGTGTCATTGGTCTACAGTAGTGTAGTGTGTAGGGAACGGGGTGTCATTGGTCTAAAGTAGTGTAGTGTGTAGGGAACAGGGTGTCATTGGTCTACAGTAGTGCAGTATGTAGGGAACAGGTTGTCATTGGTCTAAAGTAGTGCAGTGTGTAGGGAACAGGGTGTCATTGGTCTAAAGTAGTGTAGTATGTAGGGAACGGGGTGCCATTGGTCTAAAGTAGTGTAGTGTGTAGGGAACAGGGTGTCATTGGTCTACAGTAGTGCAGTATGTAGGGAACAGGTTGTCATTGGTCTAAAGTAGTGCAGTGTGTAGGGAACAGGGTGTCATTGGTCTAAAGTAGTGTAGTATGTAGGGAACGGGGTGCCATTGGTCTAAAGTAGTGTAGTGTGTAGGGAACAGGGTGTCATTGGTCTAAAGTAGTGTAGTGTGTAGGGAACAGGGTGTCATTGGTCTAAAGTAGTGCAGTGTGTAGGGAACGGGGTGTCATTGGTCTAAAGTAGTGCAGTGTGTAGGGAACAGGGTGTCATTGGTCTACAGTAGTGCAGTGTGTAGGGAACAGGGTGTCATTGGTCTAAAGTAGTGTAGTGTGTAGGGAACAGGGTGTCATTGGTCTAATGTAGTGTAGTGTGTAGGGAACAGGGTGTCATTGGTCTAAAGTAGTGCAGTGTGTAGGGAACGGGGTGTCATTGGTCTAAAGTAGTGCAGTGTGTAGGGAACAGGGTGTCATTGGTCTACAGTAGTGTAGTATGTAGGAAACAGGGTGTCATTGGTCTACAGTAGTGCAGTGTGTAGGGAACAGGGTGTCATTGGTCTACAGTAGTGTAGTATGTAGGGAACAGGGTGTCATTGGTCTACAGTAGTGTAGTATGTAGGGAACAGGGTGTCATTGGTCTACAGTAGTGCAGTGTGTAGGGAACAGGGTGTCATTGGTCTACAGTAGTGTAGTATGTAGGGAACAGGGTGTCATTGGTCTACAGTAGTGCAGTGTGTAGGGAACAGGGTGTCATTGGTCTAAAGTAGTGTAGCATGTAGGGAACAGGGTGTCATTGGTCTACAGTAGTGTAGTGTGTAGGGAACAGGGTGTCATTGGTCTACAGTAGTGTAGTATGTAGGGAACAGGGTGTCATTGGTCTACAGTAGTGCAGTGTGTAGGGAACAGGGTGTCATTGGTCTAAAGTAGTGTAGCATGTAGGGAACAGGGTGTCATTGGTCTACAGTAGTGTAGTATGTAGGGAACAGGGTGTCATTGGTCTACAGTAGTGCAGTGTGTAGGGAACAGGGTGTCATTGGTCTACAGTAGTGTAGTATGTAGGGAACAGGGTGTCATTGGTCTACAGTAGTGCAGTGTGTAGGGAACAGGGTGTCATTGGTCTAAAGTAGTGTAGCATGTAGGGAACAGGGTGTCATTGGTCTAAAGTAGTGTAGTGTGTAGGGAACAGGGTGTCATTGGTCTAAAGTAGTGCAATGTGTAGGGAACAGGGTGTCATTGGTCTACAGTAGTGTAGCATGTAGGGAACAGGGTGTCATTGGTCTACAGTAGTGTAGTATGTAGGGAACAGGGTGTCATTGGTCTACAGTAGTGCAGTGTGTAGGGAACAGGGTGTCATTGGTCTACAGTAGTGTAGCATGTAGGGAACAGGGTGTCATTGGTCTACAGTAGTGTAGTATGTAGGGAACAGGGTGTCATTGGTCTACAGTAGTGTAGTATGTAGGGAACAGGGTGTCATTGGTCTAAAGTAGTGCAGTGTGTAGGGAACAGGGTGTCATTGGTCTACAGTAGTGTAGTATGTAGGAAACAGGGTGTCATTGGTCTACAGTAGTGCAGTATGTAGGGAACAGGGTGTCATTGGTCTAAAGTAGTGCAGTGTGTAGGGAACGGGGTGTCATTAGTCTAAAGTAGTGCAGTGTGTAGGGAACAGGGTGTCATTGGTCTAATGTAGTGTAGTGTGTAGGGAACAGGGTGTCATTGGTCTAAAGTAGTGCAGTGTGTAGGGAACAGGGTGCCATTGGGACGAGGTCTATGTCTAATGCTCAGAGTGAAGATGAGTCATTGGTCACTGCCAGACACCCACACAAGTGTGTGTAGATGTGTGTCTTGTAATGTTTTGGGAAAAGAACAGACAGAAAAGGAGAAACATTATTTCTTCCCTCACCACTGCCTTCCTAATTTACCGCACCACCAGACAGTAAGATAATAATAACAACAACAACGGGGGAAAAGGAGGCAACAAAAAAAGAAAGAAAATAGTAAAAGAAGACATTTTTTCCTCCTCTTTATAGCGTTCCTCTGTCTCTTTGTAATTTTGGTCTCTCTCATGTCGGACATCAAAGATGGCAGAAATGGTTTTTCCCCCGCCGTTGTGTACTCTGTAATTATTAATCAGGCAGGCAATATGACTGGCTTCAGGGTGCTGTGCAAAGCAGCCAGACACAAAAGGATGTGAAGTCAAGTCGCGCTGAAAAGATGGGAGGAAAAGAGAGAGGTAAACACTGAGAAGGAAAGGATGTGACAGAAATAGCAGGATTAACTTCTTCAAAACTTTCAAATAAAGAGGAAGACAGAAGTTGGGTGTGTTGTGAGCATGAGAAGAGTGTTGTCACTCCGAGCCTGTTTGTTTGTGTGACTGTGAGTGTGTGCGTATGAAAGTGTGCGTGTGTGTGTGTAATAAGCATGTATTTAACACTTGACATTTGTATATAGATGAACGCATGAGGTCATCTGAGGAAGTGAGTGTGACCATATATGTGTGTATGTGTGTGTGTGTGTGTGTGTGTGTGTGTGTGTGTGTGTGTGTGTGTGCATGATGACCGTGTGTGTGTGTGCCTAAATATGTATCTGGGAGTGTGTGAGACAGGGAGCAGCAGTCAGTCAGTCACCATCAATCACAGAGAAAGGGGTGAGATGAGAGGGCAGAGAGAAGATGGAGGGAGGCCTGGCGGAGAGAAGGAGAAGGAGGAGAAGAAAGAGGCGGATGCCAGCTCCTCGGTGGCCCACGGCTTTAAATGGCTTCTGGTCAGAGAAGTGGAAGGAGAGAGGAATCAAATTAGAGATGTGCCATCCTCGCATCCCGCCATCTTAAAGGGATAAAAAGAGGGGAAAAGAGAGGGAGAGGAAGAGGAAGAGTGTGAGTGTCTTAAGGATGACAGGGCTTCCTCCTAGCCGCATGCCAGACAGGAGGCTCCAGGGCTCCCGTCTTTTTCCAGACCTCTGAAACCACATGACGCCTTGCCTCACACACACCCATACAAGTGCACATACACACATACTGTATGCCTCACACACACCCATACACATGCACACATACTGTATGCTTCACACACACCCGTACACATACACACATACTGTATGCCTCACACACACCCATGCACGTGCACATACACACATAATGTATGCCTCACACACACCCATACACGTGCACATACACACATACTGTATGCCTCACACACACCCATACACGTGCACATACACACATACTGTATGCCTCACACACACCCATACACGTGCACATACACACATACTGTATGCCTCACACACACCCATCCACGTGCACATACATACTGTATGCCTCACACACACCCATACACATGCACACATACTGTATGCCTCACACACCCATACACGTGCACATACACACATACTGTATGCCTCACACACACATACCCATACACGTGCACATACTGTATGCATCACACACACCCATACACGGGCACATACACACATACTGTATACATCACATACATGGGCACATACACTCATACTGTATGCATCACATGCACCCATACACGGGCACATACACACATACATCACATACACGGGCACATACACACATACATCACATACACGGGCACATACACACATACTGTATACATCACATACATGGGCACATACACACATACATCACATACACGGGCACATACACACATACTGTATACATCACATACATGGGCACATACACACATACATCACATACACGGGCACATACACACATACATCACATACACGGGCACATACACACATACTGTATACATCACATACATGGGCACATACACACATACATCACATACACGGGCACATACACACATACATCACATACACGGGCACATACACACATACTGTATACATCACATACATGGGCACATACACACATACTGTATGCATCACATACATGGGCACATACACACATACTGTATGCCTCACACACACCCATACACGGGCACATACACACATACTGTATGCATCACATACATGGGCACATACACACATACTGTATGCATCACATACATGGGCACATACACACATACTGTATGCCTCACACACACCCATACATGGGCACATACACACATACTGTATGCCTCACACACACCCATACACGAGCACATACACACATACTGTATACATCACATACATGGGCACATACACACATACTGTATGCATCACATACATGGGCACATACACACATACTGTATGCATCACATACACGGGCACATACACACATACTGTATGCATCACATGCACCCATACACGGGCACATACACACATACTGTATACATCACATACATGGGCACATACACACATACTGTATACATCACATACATGGGCACATACACACATACTGTATGCATCACATGCACCCATACACGGGCACATACACACATACTGTATACATCACATACATGGGCACATACACACATACTGTATACATCACATACATGGGCACATACACACATACTGTATGCATCACATACATGGACACATACACACATACTGTATGCCTCACACACACCCATACACGGGCACATACACACATACTGTATGCATCACATACATGGGCACATACACACATACTGTATGCATCACATACATGGGCACATACACACATACTGTATGCCTCACACACACCCATACATGGGCACATACACACATACTGTATGCCTCACACACACCCATACACGAGCACATACACACATACTGTATGCATCACATACATGTGCACATACACACATACTTTATGCATCACATGCACCCATACACGTGCACATACACACATACTGTATACATCACATACACGGGCACATACACACATACTGTATACATCACATACACCCACACATGTGCACATACACACATACTGTATGCATCACATACACCCACACACGTGCACATACACACATACTGTATGCCTCACACACACCCATACACGTGCACATACACACATACTGTATGCATCACACACACCCATACACACATACTGTATACATCACACACACCCATACACATACACACATACTGTATGCATCACATACACCCATACACGTGCTCACACACAATGTCTCCCCTCAAGCACACACCCTCCGTTACAGAGCCCTCCACCTTCATCATGGGACACAGCCAGTCAGGATAAACCAGTTACCATCCTTCTATTGAGGTTTGTCTTCTACTACTATGAAGCTGATTGAGAAAGAGAAGTCCTTTGTGATTACTGAAGAATGGTAGTATAGCATGCTGTCCAGGCCAACTCAATCAATGAGCTGTTCTGTACTTTAATCATCATGTGTGCACAGAATGTCCTCAATGTAATGTACTGCATGTGGTTGGAGTGTCTGACTGCAGGGTAGACACACACACACACACACACACACACACACACACACACACACACAAACATGTGGAATCTGTATATGGACACATCTGGTCTGGTCCAGCATATGCCAGGCAGTGTGTGTGTGTGCGTGCGTGTGTCTGAGCTCATGCAAACAGAATGATAACGAATCCACAGACACATCAAAGGCCCACCCTGAAAAAAGAGGGAGCATATAAAAGAGAGAAAATGCTAAACTGAAATATTCAACACCCTCAGAAGAAAAAATAAAACAGCATATTTGTTCATTCCTTTCCCAAGAGAGAGAGAGATGGCAGTCGGAGAAGACCATCGAGCTTGGAGGCTTCAGAACTGACATGCAAATATGCCGAGCTATGAGACCAGAGAGAGAGAGAATACATAGGAACTCATCTTGTGGTCCAAAAATCTGTCTGAGCTTTAAGAGAGAAAGAGAGGAGAAATGAGAACTGCAAGAGACCAGTAACTGACTATCTGAGAGGCCTGTATGCAGACAGCAGAGCAGGAGGGTAATGGTGATGGTGTGTGTGGATTAAGATACAGGCCTGTTGTTGGGCAGATCAGGCTAAAGGCCTGTGTGATATAGAGTTTGCCACTCCACCTCAGCCTCAGTGATAACTGTGAATAAAGGTGTGCCACAGGGATGACTTCCAACTCCCATTCTGTTTATTATGTATAAAAACAACTGTACAAGCCACAGTCCCAACTAGTCAATGGCCACTAGGGAACAAGATAACTTGCTTCATTGCAGCGCCTATAGAAAGAGGAGGCGGCTATTGAGATGCCTGTAACAGTCACTGGGGACCGCATGTAAATAGTTGCAGATGCAGCTATGGAGGAGCAGAGGGAGGAACAGCGGAGGGAGGAACAGCAGTGGGAGGAACAGCGGTGGGAGGAACAGCAGTGGGAGGAAGTGCATAAAGGGGGATCCAGAGAGGAAAGCAGAGGTATTCCATATCTGGAGGGGATTCTCCCATCTCTGCTATGCATTTATACCACTTTGGATTCATACATCATTCATGAAGTTGCCATAGTATGCAAAATCATCCATGCACTAAACCCACGTGTACAGATATTTACATAACGACATTACTTGGCAAAACTATTGTAATGAATGGCTAACAGCCCTGAAGGAAACAGAACCATATATATTTTTTTTTACTGTTGAACCTTTATTTATACAGTGTAGTCTCATTGAAATAAACTCTCTGTACCAAGTCTAGAACCAATAGGACCCTTAACAGGTTCTACCCCCAAGACATAAGACTGCTAAATAGTTAACCAATAACTACCTGGACTATCTGCACTGACCCTTTCTGACTAATCACATATGCTGCTGTTACTGTTTATTATCTATCCTGTTGCCTAGTCCCTTATCCCTACCTATATGTACATACACTGTACAGTGGGCTCCAAAAATACTGGCACCCCTGACTGGCAATGCACAAACAATACTTTAAAAAATACACTGCTCAAAAAAATAAAGGGAACACTAAAATAACACATCCTAGATCTGAATGAATTAAATATTTTCTTTGCATAGTTGAATGTGCTGACAACAAAATAACACAAAAATGATCAATGGAAATCAAATTTATCAACCCATGGAGGTCTGGATTTGGAGTCACACTCAAAATTAAAGTGGAAAACCACACTACAGGCTGATCCAACTTTGATGTAATGTCCTTAAAACAAGTCAAAATGAGGCTCAGTAGTGTGTGTGGCCTCCATGTGCCTGTATGACCTCCCTACAACACCTGGGCATGCTCCTGATGAGGTGGCGGATGGTCTCCTGAGGGATCTCCTCCCAGACCTGGACTAAAGCATCCGCCAACTCCTGGACAGTCTGTGGTGCAACGTGGCGTTGGTGGATGGAGCGAGACATGATGTCCCAGATGTGCTCAATTGGATTCAGGTCTGGGGAACGGGCGGGCCAGTCCATAGCATCAATGCCTTCCTCTTGCAGGAACTGCTGACACACTCCAGCCACATGAGGTCTAGCATTGTCTTGCATTAGGAGGAACCCAGGGCCAACCGCACCAGCATATGGTCTCACAAGGGGTCTGAGGATCTCATCTCGGTACCTAATGGCAGCCAGGCTACCTCTGGCGAGCACATGGAGGGCTGTGGAAACGCGTTCTCTGGAGTGATGAATCACGCTTCACCATCAGGCAGTCCGACGGATAAATCTGGGTTTGGCGGATGCCAGGAGAACGCCACCTGCCCGAATGCATAGTGTCAATTGTAAAGGTTGGTGGAGGAGGAATAATGGTCTGAGGCTGTTTTTCATGGGTCGGGCTAGGCCCCTTAGTTCCAGTGAAGGGAAATCTAAACGCTACAGCATACAATGACATTCTAGATGATTCTGTGCTTCCAACCTTGTGGCAACAGTTCCAGTGAAGGGAAGGTCCTTTCCTGTTTCAGCATGACAATGCCCCTGTCGTGTCTTTGGCTATGCCGGATTAAGTGATATGACATGCTATTCTATAAAATCCTTTCTCCGTAATTAATATTACCTGATTGAGCTAATCATGTAAATGTAATTAACTAGAGAGTCGGGGCACCACAAAATAATATTTATAGAGCTGTTATCTTCTGAATAAACTCTTAAAGACCTAGTCATATTTTACATCAATAGCAGTCAATATTAATCGTCACTTTAATTCAGTCTCATCTGAAAGTTGTAAATTCTTGGTTATCTTCACGAACCCTGGCTAAAAAGTTGAATCAGCAATACAAAATTGGGTTTAATTATGTATTTACTAAATACCTAACTAATCACACAGAATTACATATACAAAGAATGAATCATACCTTGAATACAAATTACGTCATAAAGGAAAATGTCCCTAGAGGGCGGAAAAGATATGACAGCTGGTTACACAAAAGAAAAGGGGCTGGGTTTGAGTGAAAGAGCGGGAAGACTGAGGAACAAAAGGGAGAAGCTGTGCTATCGTAAACACAGTATCTTATGCATTCTAAATTACCGCCCATTTGGAAAAGGAAAACGCAATAAATATTTACTCTGAGCTGCGCTTCGGTAGGTTGGTGGTAGATGGAAGGCCGTGTTGCCAAACCGAATCCTTTGAAGAATGTCTCTGGTGGTCAACTGGATACATTGTAGTAACGTTGTTGTGTGGTATACGGGATACTCTGTCTGTTCCTTCCTAACCCACGTTTGCAGCTGCTGTTGCTAACTCAATGGCTAGGAGGTATCACTTCTGTAGTGAATACGAGTTCAAAGTTCATACCATTCGCAACCAAAGCTCACGCTGAGGTTGGCTTCGTTCTGTAGTTATTATCTGAACCATTCTGACATCGGACAGTCGTATTCACATCCTCGGAACAGGAGGTTACATTTTTGTCAAGGGCTTATATAGTGGAGGGAGAAAATGGGTGTGTTTCATAGTTTACAACCTATGTCTCTTCACATGGGCGGGCCACTGAGTCGGGCCTAATTCATTCATGAAAACCCAATTCTCACATTTTAGAAGCTAAAATCCCACGAATAATTTAATATTCAAACATTTAAATTTAACAACAATTCCATGTGAATCCGATAATTCTGATGTGTAGACTTTCCACTGTAGAGTTTATGTCATCCTATCATTGATGAGAATGTATCAGATGACAACCGAACTGACATCATATTCATTAAGTACCACCACATATGTTCAATTGGTCGGATTACCAGAATATAGTTCATTTCCCCCCACCTTCTGATCTCTATGTTAACCAAGGGGTTTTCTAATGTCACATCAGTAGGGTAGAGAGGAAAAAGGGGGAAAGAGGTATTTATGACTGTCATAAACCTACCCCCAGGCCAACGTCATGACACCCCCATACACTAAGCGAGGTCCATACAGAAATGGTTTGCCTAGATCGTGCGGAAGAACTTGACTGACCTGCACAGAGCCCTGACCTCAACCCCATCAAACACCTTTTTCGATGAAATGGAAAGCTGCGAGCCAGGACTAATCGTCCAACATCAGTGCCCGACCTCACTAATGCTCTTGTGGCTGAATGTAAGCAAGTCCCCGCAGCAATGTTCCAACATCTATTGGAAATCCTTCCCAGAAGAGTGGAGGCTGTTATAGCAGCAAAGGGGGGACCAACTCCATATTAATGCCCATGATTTTGGAATGAGATTTTCGACGAGCAGATGTCCACATACTTTTGGCCATGTAGTGTCTGCACAACCTTGGGAAAGGTTCACCCTGCAGAAGTCAACCCACCGGCTGGAGGCCCAACTAACCCCTCTCACACCCTAGCACCACTGACTCATTCTGGGGAGATCAACTCCATATTAATTCCCATGATGTTGGAATGAGACGTTCAACAAGCAGGTATCCACATACGTTTGGTCATGTAGTGCATCTACCTCCATTGCCTAGTACCCCTGCACATCGACTCTGTACAGGTACCCCGTGTATATAGCCAAGTTATCATTACTTATTGTGTATTTATTCCTTGGGTTATTATCTTTCTATAATGTTTCTCTCTGCATTGTTGGGAAGGGCCCATAAGTAAGCATTTTGCTGTTAGTCTCCACCTATTGTTTACCAAGCATTTGATTTGAAAAGAGACAATTTTACACTGAATACCTCTCTTACTTTGTGACTGATTTAGTTAACCTGAATGTAGTAGGCCTTTCCACAGATGGAATCACATCCCAATCAGGCACTCAACATATCTAAACAGTTGATCAGGTCCCACTGGTTCCTTAAACCTTTGTTCTGGTGTAAAGTATTGAGCTGTGGTAACAACCCTCTTTCAACCTAGGCCAGTCTATATGGCCACCAGGGGACTTACACTATTGAGTCACGTAGAGCTTTCCATTACCCAAGATCCATTTCACAGATCCACCCTTTCCATCCCCACCTTCCCTGGACCCCTCCATCCAGCAGCCCCCCTCAGCCCCATCACCCCCAGCCAAGGAGAAGCCAGATTCTTAAGATAGATGGAAATGCTAGGGTGGAGGCACTGAGGCAGGGTGTGTTGTTTCTCTCCTTTCATTAGCATTTAGTTAATGTTATTGTTGATGTTCCACTGCCATTAGGAGCTCATTGTTGTGGAGGCAGCTCATCTGGAGGGCAGGCTGCCTATGTATCTCTCCTCCTCTCCCAATTCTCTGTCCGCAGCACATCCCTCCATCTCTATGCTAATGATCTGAACGGCACTGGGATGAAAGAAGAGATAGAAAACAGGTTTTCTTCTCTGCTTTGTAGTTCTTTATGTTGTTGCTATAGCGACGCAGACGTAGAAATCTAACTGATGCAGCCATGCTCATTTGCATGGCGGGATAGAGGTTTTCCTTGTCTTCTTTATTTTGGGAGGGTTCAGAGGAGTGTAGATCACACCTTCCTTTTACAAACAACTCTCCTGATCCCAAACAAACTAAATACCTGCTGCCAGGTAGGGTCAGTTTGTTATATCTGGAGTACTTCTCCTGTCCTATTCGGTGTCCTGTGTGAATCTAAGTGTGCGTTCTCTAATTCTCTCCTTCTCTCTTTCTCTCTCTCGGAGGACCTGAGCCCTAGGACCATGCCCCAGGACTACCTGACATGATGACTCCTTGCTGTCCCCAGTCCACCTGGCTGTGCTGCTGCTCCAGTTTAAACTGTTCTGCCTTATTATTATTCAACCATGCTGATCATTTATGAACATTTGAACATCTTGGCCATGTTCTGTTATAATCTCCACCCGGCACAGCCAGAAGAGGACTGGCCATCCCACATATGCTCTCTCTAATTCTCTCTTTCTTTCTCTCTCTCGGAGGACCTGAGCCCTAGGACCATGCCCCAGGAATACCTGACATGATGACTCCTTGCTGTCCCCAGTCCACCTGACTGTGCTGCTGCTCCAGTTTCAACTATTCTGCCTTATTATTATTCGACCATGCTGGTCATTTATGAACATTTGAACATCTTGACCATGTTTTGTTATAATCTCCACCCGGCACAGCCAGAAGAGGACTGGCCACCCCACATAGCCTGGTTCCTCTCTAGGTTTCTTCCTAGGTTTTGGCCTTTCTAGGGAGTTTTTCCTAGCCACCGTGCTTCTTCACCTGCATTGCTTGCTGTTTGGGGTTTTAGGCTGGGTTTCTGTACAGCACTTTGAGATATCAGCTGATGTACGAAGGGCTATATAAAATAAATTTGATTGATTTTTGATTGCCGCTGTCCCGCGTTTACGCAGAAAGTAAAGTGTTTATGCAGAAACACTAACGGAAGCACAAACACAGAGACACACGTCGGAATACTTTAGTCGGATCCACAATGAAACATGGTGTGATAAAAAAGGACCCAAACACACACATATCCATGTTTGCACAGTGCATACAATCTACAAAGATGCCAGCCTGTCTAAGGTATAAACCCAAGCGCCTGTTGGGCATGTCGAGAGGTTTAAACTTGTTTAATTTCATCTCTCATCCTCCCATCTCCTCTATCAGCCACTGAACACACATAAACACACACACACCTGCGTGCAGTCCTGCTGTGGCTTTGAAGTTCTCCTGGATCATCTTTGAAGGCCTTCACTGTTGCCACGGCAGCAAGTAGGTAGCAGACATCACATCAGACTCTCATTGTGTGTGTGTGTGTGTGTGTGTGTGTATATGTGTGTGTGTGTGTGTGTGTCAAATTACATTTTCTAATATAATCAAATGTTATTCATCACATGCTTGGTAAACAACAGGTGTAGACTTAACAGTGAAATGCTTCCTTACGGGCCCTTCACAACAATGCAGAGAGAAAGAAAATAGAGAAATAATAGAAAATAAAAGTCATAATAAAAATACAATGGTAACATGGCTAAATACGAGGTAATTGAGGTACATATTTATTTATTTAACATTTATTTAACTAGGCAAGTCAGTTTAGAACAAATTATTATTTACAATGACAGCCTACCCCGGCCAAACTCTAACCTGGACGACGCTGGGCCAATTGTGCGCCGCCCTATGGGACTCCCAATCACGGCTGGTTGGGATACAACCTGGAATCGAACCAGGGTTGAGACGCCTCTAGCACTGAGATGCTAGGACTAAAGTGACTAGGTAACAGGATAGATAATAAACAGTAGCAGCAGCGTACGTGATGAGTCAAAAAAGTTAGTGTAAAACAGGTCACTGCAGATAGTTAAATAGTTACCCAATAGCCACCCGGACTAACTATTTATCAGTCTAATGGCTTGGGGGTAGAAGCTGCTCAGGGTCCTGTTGGTTCCAGACTTGGTGCATCGGTACCGCTTTCCGTGCGGTAGCAAAGAGAACAGTCTATGACGTGGGTGGCTGGAGTCTGACAATTTTTGGGGCCTTTCTCTGACACCGCCTAGTATAGAGGTCCTGGATAGCAGGGGGCTTGGCCCCACTAATGTACTTGGCCGTACAGCTGCTCTCAATGGTGCAGCTGTGCAACTTTGAGGATCTGAGGGCCACTGCTAAATCTTTCCAGTGCGTGCGTGCGTGCGTACGAATGCATCTGTGTGTGTGCAGGGCGTTCCTTCTCACCCTACCAGACTGAGTTCTTAATTAATTAGCTCAGAGCTCTGATGCGACACTCACTATTTCTAACTGTTTAACACTAACGAGAGACCGGCCCGCTTGTCACCGAGCAGAGTGATAATTTATGCGTCCAGATTTACGTCTGCTGCCTCATCAAATGCGTCCTCTCTCACATCCACTCACGTGTCTGGGACACCAGTGACAGATGATAGGAGAATGTATTCATTCTGTCAAGCGAATCTGCATTAAAATGCGCCTTTATCACCGTCTAGTCTTCACAGGGAATATTTGTCCTTGGAACTGAGCGATATGAATAATGTTATCGATTCAGATCTCAGTGGAATGTAAAGGATTGAGAAATCAATGGGTTTTTACCTGACAATAGCCTCAATGCATTTCCTGCCTAATAACCACATCAAACTCACATGTCAGGTGTAGAACTCACATTAAAATCATAGAAACACACATTCCTCACATTTTCAAGATTACTGTTTGACATCCGGCCGTAATTGGAAGTCCCATAGAGCAGCGCACAATTGGCCCAGTGTCGTCCAGGTTTGGCCGGGATAGGCTGTCATTGTAAATAAGAATTTGTTCTAAACTGACTTGCCTAATTAAATAAATAAATAAATATGTACCTCAATTACCTCGTGCCCTGCACATTGACTTTATACTGATACCCCATGTATTTAGCCATGTTATCATTACTCATTGTATTTTTATTATTACTTTTATTTTCTATTATTTCTCTATTTTCTTTCTCTCTGCATTGTTGTGAAGGGCCCGTAAGGAAGCATTTCACTGTTAAGTCTACACCTGTTGTTTACCAAGCATGTGACAGTAGGACTGTTACGGAGACTGTACTACTTCCACACCGGCGGTCACGAGTCATGACAGCAGTCAAATTCCATGTGACAGTTTAGTCACGGTAATTAAGCTCCTCCAAGCTCTGATGCTGCTGATGGTCATTAGTAGCCTGCAAAACGTACTAACTGCCTGGTACTCAGCACACTATTGTCCCACTCTGACATCAATGCAAATGTAATCGAAAATCTAATCAAATACTTAATGACAGACCATGAGCTCATGTTGCGTAAACATTTCTATAGGCTATGCAATTGCGTGAGAAAACAGAGTGATGGCCTCTATTAAAAAGAGGAGGATCTAATCAGCTTTCTAGAGGCTAGGCCTACTATACAGAAGTATAGCCTACCTAGCTGGCAGGAAAATGAACCACTTGAAAAGGGTCCTCCATTCGCTATTTAAGTGCATAGAAGACATGTATTTTTTCCGCTGCCCCTGTTTTGAGACAGGTACATGATAATGGTCCATTCTAAATCAAAAGAAATTGCATACATATATTGTTTAGTATATGAATGATATATTATCACTGGTGAATGATGCCCAACTTAATCAACTTTGCGACTTTTTCAAATCATAGTTGCATACCTCATGTAGCCTAGCCCATAGGTCTATAAGTTTTAATAAGGTCAGTATCATACCTCATGTAGCCTAGCCCATAGGCCTATAAGTTTTAATAAGATCAGTATCATACCTCATGTAGCCTAGCCCATAGGCCTATATGTTTTAATAAGGTCAGTATCATACCTCATGTAGCCTAGCCCATAGGTCTATAAGTTTTAATAAGGTCAGTATCATACCATATTAATTTGGGATTTATCGCATCCCACAACAGTCCCAGTCTATGTTTGGAATATTTATTTCTGGCACAGAGTACAATAGGTCAACTTTTGTACTATGGGGGATAGTAGATTGACATAAGATAGTGCTTTTGCTGTTCGTTAGGCCTACTCATCTTGTGGGCTGATGAAAAATACATGTGGACAGTTTTTCTAATTTCTTTAATATGCACATCGGAATTGAATAAGGACGTGCACAGTTGCGTTCCCCGATGTGTCTGTCTTCACTTGTAGCCTGTGAGAAAGACCCAATCACGTCATGTGCATTGGCTAATAAGAATTGAGCTATCTGAGAGAGCCATGTGAGTGAGAGGTGCTTGGAGCACGCAGCCGGGAGAAGGGAATTATAATTACTATATTCAGCCCAAGGGCCGCAAAAGGCATGGATTTCTTTTTAGGGGGGACACAAAGGGGATGCTCCAGGAAATTCAAGGCATTATTAAGTACTCAAATTGTGAATGAGAGACTGATGAAGTGTGTACAGACTGCGCAAAAAAAACTAGGCAGAGCTCAAGCTTTTCATGCGATTTTTTCAAATCATCATTAGAGTCGCATCACGTAGCCTTAGAATGTATTAAAAATCAAAACATATAGCCCAACATTTGTATCACAACTAAAGTTATATAAATAATTCTAAATGAAGCATATAGGAGTACCAGTTTCTTTGTTAACCGCTCAACACAAAATAGCTGCATGTGCGCACCCTCTCGAATCATTTGGATAAAATATCCTATGTTCAATTGTATTCTTCATACTATAAAATAATATAGAATAATTCCAAGGAATTCTAAGCAAATCTTGTCTGCTAAATGAACTAGTGTAGCCCACAGCCATATTGCATAGTCAGATCAGGGCTTAACATAATAGAGTATGCTATTGTGTTCTTCTGAACTAGACTACATTTTATTCATATCATGCTTCTTTAGACCTGTCTAAAATATTTAATGGCTTTATTGTGAAGGTGTAGGCTATATTACATGGATATCTTATACTTTTTTTTAAACGTAGATGTTCCAAAGATCTGCATCAGTGGCTTGTAGGCTATGTGTGGAAGTCAGAAGATGCTAAATGTGTTTATGTTAATTAACGGTCAATTACCGGGAGGCCGGCAGTTATTTGCTTGACAATCACCGGCTGAAAAAATGTCATGACGGCCACAGCCCTAGTTGAGAGTAGAGTACGGTAAACAGGCTTGACTGGATCTCATTAGGAGACTGGGGCTGAGACTTGGTCTGGGGCAGGGCTGTGTTCCGGGGCCATTAGGAGACTGGGACAGAGGTTAGGGCTGAGACTTGGTCTGGGGCAGGGCTGTGTTCTGGGGCCATTAGGAGACTGGGGCAGAGGTTAGGGCTGAGACTTGGTCTGGGGCAGGGCTGTGTTCCGGGGCCATTAGGAGACTGGGGCAGAGGTTAGGGCTGAGACTTGGTCTGGGGCAGGGCTGTGTTCCGGGGCCATTAGGAGACTGGGACAGAGGTTAGGGCTGACACTTGGTCTGGGGCAGGGCTGTGTTCTGGGGCCATTAGGAGACTGGGGCAGAGGTTAGGGCTGAGACTTGGTCTGGGGCAGGGCTGTGTTCCGGGGCCATTAGGAGACTGGGGGGCAGAGGTTAGGGCTGAGACTTGGTCTGGGGCAGGGCTGTGTTCCGGGGCCATTAAGAGACTGGGGGGCAGAGGTTAGGGCTGAGACTTGGTCTGGGGCAGGGCTGTGTTCCGGGGCCATTAAGAGACTGGGGGGCAGAGGTTAGGGCTGAGACTTGGTCTGGGGCAGGGCTGTGTTCCGGGGCCATTAGGCGACTGGGGGGCAGAGGTTAGGGCTGAGACTTGGTCTGGGGCAGGGCTGTGTTCCGTGGCCATTAGGAGACTGGGGCAGAGGTTAGGGCTGAGACTTGGTCTGGGGCAGGGCTGTGTTCCGGTGCCATTAGGAGACTGGGGGGCTGAGGTTAAGGTTGAGACTTGGTCTGGGGCAGGGCTGTGTTCCGGGGCCATTAGGAGACTGGGGGGCGGAGGTTAGGGCTGAGACTTGGTCTGGGGCAGGGCTGTGTTCCGGGGCCATTAGGAGACTGGGGGGCTGAGGTTAAGGCTGAGACTTGGTCTGGGGCAGGGCTGTGTTCCGGGGCCATTAGGAGACTGGGGGGCTGAGGTTAGGGCTGAGACCTGGTCTGGGGCAGGGCTGTGTTCCGGGGCCATTAGGAGACTGGGGGGCTGAGGTTAGGGCTGAGACTTGGTCTGGGGCAGGAGCTGAGATTGGGGCTAGAACTGGGACTGGGGCTGCGTTCCGGGCCGTTAGGATTGAGTGAGCTTAGATTGTGTGAGCTTTTAATTGTGCAGAACACATTCTACTTTCATTAGAGGAAGTGTAATCTGTGTATGAGCCAGTAATGAGGTAATGTATGGTATTAATTAGTGTGAGGAATGCATGCAGCATTAGGAGGCCCTGGATTAGACCTGGCCCTGCCTAGCCTGTCAGCTCTGACTGTACTCTACTGTAATGGAACGATAGCCGACTGAGGAAAGGAGAGGAGGAAAGGAGGGAATGCCTGATAGGAGGAGCTCAGTCAGCCAAACATCTGGTGGGAGGGATGGAGAGAGGGAGAAATGTACGAGGAATGGAAAGAGGAAGGGCGGGATGGAGGGAGAGGTGCAGGGGGGATGAGATGGGAGGGGTGCATGAGGATGAGATGTGATTGTAGCTGGAATAATGTAGCAGAGCCCAGTAAAGGAAAAGCCCATATTTGGTTCGACATTATAATATTTTTGACCATTCAAAGATTTTACATCAATGACCAATGGTCTCAAGTAAAATTATTCAGGAAATGAGGCCATGTTAGAGTATTGGGATGTAGCCAAAGCCCTGGCTCCTCCCGTAGCCCCTTGTCACAGATAAGGTCACCTGCTCGTTAACAGACTTGCCAAACATGGGCATACGACGTGATGACTATAAACGATGCAGTATGAAGTGAGGATAGAAAAGTAGCGGTGTGGAATCTCACAGGCTACGGCCAACAGACAAGTAACAAACAAAACCAATGACATCAGAGGTGGGAAGGATCACAGGGTGGGTGACATGTCAGACTGTATAACATGTCAAACGAGGCTGCTGCGGTTCTTACTAATTCCAGACAAAGAGAGGGAGGGAGGGATGGAGAGGGAGGGAGTAAGAGAACAAGAATGAGAGAAAGAGAGGGACGAGAGAACGAGAGAAAACGGAAAGAAAGCCTAATTGACATGAAATAGAGTGGCCAGGTATGCCAAGGCGCTCTTCTCTCTCTCTGGCAGGCCTCTTTCTAGTCCTAACCACTTCCATGTCTTCCAGTGCGGCCTCAGTGATCCCGGGTTCAGCCATTAACCCCTGCTAACTACACATCTGGAGGACACACTGGCTGTATCCAAATACCCATACTTGCATCCTAAATAGTCGGCTGTTTGAGTATGCACATTTCTTTTGTATAATAGTATGCAACATTACAGAAATTGTGAATTTTTGAAAATCAAGTATGCTTTTGTAGGCTACCTATTTAATTTATGGATCAAGCCTTAGCAGTCGTTCTGATCTCGTTCCCAATGATCATTATGTTGCTGTCCAGTTGTTCCCAATTTATCAGTTTCTGTCTTCAGTTCTTTGTAAATAGGATAGATGGGCTATATGGATCTACTACATTATACACAGTATAATAAACATTAAGAACACCTGTGAAACACTTTCAACACCTTGTAGTGTCCATGCCCCAATGAATTGAGGCTGTTCTGAGGGCAAAAGAGAGGGGTGCAACGGAATATTAGGAAGGTGTTCTTAATGTTTTGTACACTCAGTGTAGGTAAAATGTGATAGTCTGCCTATAACCAGCCTGAGTAGGCCTATAACTCCATTCCTACTCTATTCCGCATTTAGAGAAATTATCTATTATCAGGCTGGTTGAATTTGGAAAAATACTATTTACTAAACGGTGCGTGCTAAATAGTATGCAGTTTAATACGCTAGTATGGGTATTCGGACACGGCCATTGTAGATCTGAGACAGGAGAGGTGTACAACAATACGGAATTCGGCACTGCCCCACAACTGGGGACGCTACACAGCACAGATATGAGAACTCTCTATGGAGGTTCCTATGTTTCAGCATGTGTCAGACAGGCAACATATGGAGAGACTAAAAGTGACAACATTTGATATAGCTTCAAATATCCACTGCAGTTTTCAATTACGGCACAAGGGTGAGCTCTGCAAATTATAGCTGTATCCCGGGCCCTGTAACTAGCACTTACCAATGTCTGAGTGCTTAAGCATTTTTCTAAATCAGTGACTTTGGGGGGATTGTATCATTGTATAATTGCATGGATGGAAGCCTGTGTTGGCTCGCTGTGAGACATTTTTCATAAGCTGGAATTGTGGGTTTGTGGGTTGGTGATGTGTGTGAACAAATCCCATGTTTCTGATGTGTTCTGAACCAAACTGAATGGCAAGTCCCCAAGTAGTGATGAAATGAAAGAAGAAAACAGACATTTGATTTACAGTGTTTTGCTACTCACTTCAGTGACTCTTCAAGTTTGGAGATCTTCTTCTTGGTCTCTTCCCTCTCTTTCTCCGCCTCGTTGTGTAGGGCACGCACCTGTGTGATAGAGAGACAGAGACAGAGATAGAGATATAGATAGATAGATAGAGAGATAGAGAGATAGAGAGAGAGAGAGAGAGAGTGAGGGGTAGAAACCGAGACAGACACTATGACAGCAGGTCCATCTCTCAGCAAGCACCCCTTTCCATGACCTTATTCACCTGGGCCCTGGGGTTGCCTCTCCCTGACCTCTTATCTCCACCCATCATCAAGCTGCCATCTGGGCACATCTCCTGATAGGCGTTTAAGAATGTACAGGCAGACAGATTCTTTCATCAAGTTTACTGGGAGATGGAGAAAGGCTGTGCACTCAAAACATTTGATGTAGCTATTTAACTATTTTTTCAACTAACAACTTACTTCAGTCACATAAAGATTAAACAACAGAAGGTGAAATGGCATTGACCCTCACCATGACCCTGCTAACAGAGACCCAGACCTGGTAGCTAGCTAGCTTGCAGGTGTATCAGTCCCCCAATGCAGAGGTGCCTGACCTGAAACACACAGCCCTGTTACCCTCCCAGCCCCTCTTTATGACTGACTGCTATGCCCTTCAACATGCAGGGTTTACTTTGAAGATGAACCAGGTGTGTGGACCTGCATCTTAAACCTGATCTTCACCCACCTGACTCTGGCCTGGCCGGACCAACTCATTAGATGGGGGATTTTTTATGACAACACATTGGCTTTGAAGGGAGGCTTGAAAGAGAAAGGGGTCGCTGCCATTGCTGTCTGGCAGCAATTAAGGTCCTTGCTGGATTTAGCTGGGGCGACTGAGCATGGCTCTTCGGACGGACAAGACTTCATCTCCCGTCCCCTATGGCCTTAAATTGGGCAACTTCACGCCACACCCCAGCTCTCCCCCTTACACCCGCAAAAACATCTGCTAAATATGCATTTCATTTGATTTGAACCCCCAACTCCCCTAAACGTCAAACCCTCACTCCTCCAAATGCCCCTCACCTTTCCACTCCACCCTTCCTCCCCACAGCCACTGAGCCCTGTGGACCCTGTGACCAGCAGTAGTCTGACCTGTTAATCACAGCATTGAGTTTACAGGCAGGACATAACATATCAAAGGGAAGGGTAGAAGGGGATCTAGCCAGGACCATGTGGGTCCCAGGCTTTTATCTCTCCCATTGAACCACAGTCAGTCTGGAAAGGCAGGTAGAATGTAATTATGATCTGGCTTTAGGTTTCACAGAGTTGACTTTAGGCATGGTAGGCCTACATAGTTATGTAGAGTAAGACTCAGAGGAAAGGACGCTCCTCATTAAGACAAAGTGAGACAGTCTGCCTTTGTTTATTTTGAGCCTATACACTAAATAAGAGGTCAGCCATATATCTCAATTTGATATGAGAGTATTGTATTGACACAAATATTGATTATTGATTTGACATGAGGGTAACCACATTGATTTGATGCGCGGGTAACTATTGATAGAGATTGTACCTTTTTCTCACAGTGGTGCTGCAGATCTGCTTTCTCTTGTTGAAGTTTATTCTCTGTGTCCTGGAAAACACAAGTCAGGAAGTCTGAAACATTCATACAGAACTACAAAGAAGCACAACAAGTTATTTTTATGTGATGTGTTTTTCCCATTATTCACATTCAAACAAAACACCCATCTGCTTGAAAATCTATCCAGCAGAGGATATTGAGGGTTATGGGTCTCTGGACACACATCTGTATAGTCT
Organism: Oncorhynchus mykiss; assembly: GCF_057628025.1. Lineage (NCBI taxonomy): Eukaryota > Metazoa > Chordata > Actinopteri > Salmoniformes > Salmonidae > Oncorhynchus > Oncorhynchus mykiss. The sequence continues at coordinate 63,129,952 of NC_143034.1, read as the reverse complement.
TTTCTACTTCTTCCAGTTGTGGAATGAAGCAGTTCGCACGCGCACGCACACACACACACAGTTTACCCTGAGTTGTTTCAGTCTCCTGTGCTCACTGTCCTGTAGCTGCTGTCTGAGCTGAGCCACTGTCTGTTCCAGGTCCTCAATCACATCAGAGGCCTGAGAGAGAGGGAGAGATGGAGAGAGGGAGAGAAAGAACGAGGCAGGTGGTAAAGTTAAGAGCGTTGGGCCATTAACCGAAAGGTTGCTGGGTTGAATCCCTGAGCCTACAGGTGAAATATCTGTCGATATGCCCTTGAGCAATGCACTTAACCCTAATTGCTCCTGTCGCTCTGGATAAGAGTGTCTGCTAAATGACTAAAAGGTCAAATAGAGAGAGAGAAAGTGAGCGAGGATAACAACATGAGTCTTATCTAACAACCATATGACTCAGCAGCAGGGGGATATAAATGCTGTCAAGGCTTCAGTTGAACATAAGTCATACACAGTATAGCATGAAGATATATCTAACCATTCTACAACATCTTTGAGAGAGTGTGGAACTGTTCATTTTTATTGTTTATTTCACTTTTGTATATTATCTACTTCACTTGCATTGGCAATGTTAACATATGTCCCATGCCAATAAAGCCCCTTGAATTGAATAGCGTGTGCCCAGCTAATAGTTCTTTCAGTGGTGTAGCATCAGGTAATGCAGTGGTGTAGCATCAGGTAATGCAGTGGTGTAGCATCAGGTAATGCAGTGGTGTAGCATCAGGTAATGCAGTGGTGTAGCATCAGGTAATGCAGTGGTGTAGCATCAGGTAATGCAGTGGTGTAGCATCAGGCAATGCAGTGGTGTAGCATCAGATAATGCAGTGGTGTAGCATCAGGTAATGCAGTGGTGTAGCATCAGGTAATGCAGTGGTGTAGCATCAGGTAATGCAGTGGTGTAGCATCAGGTAATGCAGTGGTGTAGCATCAGGTAATGCAGTGGTGTAGCATCAGGTAATGCAGTGGTGTAGCATCAGATAATGCAGTGGTGTAGCATCAGATAATGCAGTGGTGTAGCATCAGGTAATGCAGTGGTGTAGCATCAGGTAATGCAGCGATGTAGCATCAGGTAATGCAGTGGTGTAGCATCAGGTAATGCAGTGGTGTAGCATCAGGTAATGCAGTGGTGTAGCATCAGGTAATGCAGTTGTGTAGCATCAGATAATACAGTGGTGTAGCATCAGGTAATGCAGTGGTGTAGCATCAGGTAATGCAGCGATGTAGCATCAGGTAATGCAGTGGTGTAGCATCAGGTAATGCAGTGGTGTAGCATCTAGTTTTTCTATACTAATTTGGTTGGGTACCTTACGCCTCGATCACACCGACAGCGTTATTCCATTTTGGTACACCAGAAGTACATTCATTTCCAATGGAACACTGTGTTGCCTTGCAGCACTGCATTGCAGAGGCCGTCGCGGTGCGTTCTGTGTGATGCATACGTTGGATTTATTGAACGTATGCATCAATTTGTATGCGCAGACGGCTAGACAGAAATGGTAGCAGAATGTGAATGTGGAACTTGTTTTGCACGCACATCCAGATGTTGCTGCGTACCATGTTGCGCAATGATACTGTCGCAGTGCAGTAGTGTTCTACAGTAGTCTAGTCTGCTAGCACATGCCGTTGGCTACCTTAGCAGCGGAGAGTGTGTGTTCCTGTTGGAAGTGGCTGATGTCAGCCTCATGTTTGGTCTGGAGCCTCTGCAGTGTGTCTTCATGTTGCTCACTCTGCTGCTCCTTCTCCCTCAGCAGAGACACCCTCCTGGACAACACAACACAGACATACTCAGTACAGACATACAAACAGTCAGCACCACTCACTACTGTAAGGGCCTACTGCTTGGCTCAAACAGAGGCTGGAGCTGGGGATGAGACTGGGGAACTCTGTGTCGGATTGGGTCGGTAAATGAGTTGGGGGCTGTCTGTGTATTTTGGGGTGAGACTTTTCCTTCTTTTCATGTAAGGTTTGGGAAGAGAACAGTGAGTGGGTGGATGGATGTGGGTGACCGAGGTGTGGGGTCTCCTCCTTACTGTCGGTTGGCCTCCTGAAGCTCAGAGCTGATAGAGGCAATGTGGATCTCCAGCTGGCCCTTCTCCTGGGTCACCTTCTGCCTTAGCACGTTACCATTCTCCACCTCCACTGACAGCTGCTTCACACGCAGCTCCAGCTCCCGCACTGTCTGGTCCTATACAGTGGGAGAGGACCATCAGCATGAGACAGCATGAACATCACTGTCTGGTCCTATACAGTGGGAGAGGACCATCAGCATGAGACAGCATGAACATCACTGTCTGCTCCTATACAGTGGTAGAGGACCATCAGCATGAGACAGCATGAACATCACTGTCTGCTCCTATACAGTGGGAGAGGACCATCAGCATTAACATCACTGTCTGCTCCTATACAGTGGGAGAGGACCATCAGCAGGAACATCACTGTCTGCTCCTATACAGAGGGAGAGGACAATCAGCACGAGACAGCATGAACATCACTGTCTGGTCCTATACAGTGGGAGAGGACCATCAGCATGAGACAGCATGAACATCACTGTCTGCTCCTATACAGTGGGAGAGGACAATCAGCATGAGACAGCATGAACATCACTGTCTGCTCCTATACAGTGGGAGAGGACCATCAGCATTAACATCACTGTCTGCTCCTATACAGTGGGAGAGGACCATCAGCACGAGACAGCATGAACATCACTGTCTGCTCCTATACAGTGGGAGAGGACCATCAGCATGAGACAGCATGAACATCACTGTCTGCTCCTATACAGTGGGAGAGGACCATCAGCATGAGACAGCATGAACATCACTGTCTGCTCCTATACAGTGGGAGAGGACCATCAGCATGAACATCACTGTCTGGTCCTATACAGTGGGAGAGGACCATCAGCATGAACATCACTGTCTGCTCCTATACAGAGGGAGAGGACCATCAGCATGAGACAGCATGAACATCACTGTCTGGTCCTATACAGTGGGAGAGGACCATCAGCATGAGACAGCATGAACATCACTGTCTGGTCCTATACAGTGGGAGAGGACCATCAGCATGAGACAGCATGAACATCACTGTCTGCTCCTATACAGTGGGAGAGGACAATCAGCATGAGACAGCATGAACATCACTGTCTGGTCCTATACAATGGTAGAAGACCATCAGCATGAGACAGCATGAACATCACTGTCTGGTCCTATACAGTGGGAGAGGACCATCAGCATGAGACAGCATGCACATCACTGTCTGCTCCTATACAGTGGGAGAGGACCATCAGCATGAGACAGCATGAACATCACTGTCTGGTCCTATACAGTGGGAGAGGACCATCAGCATGAGACAGCATGAACATCACTGTCTGGTCCTATACAGTGGGAGAGGAACATCAGCATGAGACAGCATGAACATCATTGACCACCATCAAGATGAACAATTCTGTCACAGATGCGCCATCTTAATAGGACCCTGCTTCTCACAGCAGGAAAATAATCCTGCAATTATTATGTGGATTATAATTAATGGACATTTTTGTGATACATTTTTCATTAGGGCAAATCAAGGCTGACATTTTTAAGTGGAAATCAGAAACGTTAGAAGCCTTTTAAACCTTGAATACACTACAATTTGCATTTCCTGCTGAGTAGGAAAATTCTCTGCAACAACAGTGATCAAATTAAGATAGCAGACCAGTACAACTCTATTTCACCCTACTGTTCTACAGCATGAGTGGCTCATCAATCCAAACCCATTTACCAGTATCAGAAGAGGCTGGTGAGAGGAGCCATAGGAGGACGGGCTCATTGTAAAGATTGGAATAGAATACATGGAATGGTGTCAAACATATGGAAATCACGTTTGACTTTGTTCCATTGATTCCATTCTAGTCATTACAATGAGCCCGTCCACCTGAAGCTCCTCCCACCAGCCTTCTCTGGCCTGAAACCCACTATCCCAGCACCACACCACAGTTTACCCAACTGAACTCATGCTCAATTCTACAGTCAGCCTGAACCGACTGTGTTTCTCAGCAACAAGATTCTCCAACTCTCAGCTAAGCAGACATCAAAGTCCTCAGTGCACCAGGGATAGATCCTATCAGGTGGGACTGTTTTAAAAGACACATCTGATGAATCTGTAGGCTCTTCGTTCCCTCTGCAAAGTCTCAAAGAGAAAGTTAAAGAAATAGACTTCAAAAAGTCAACTGTTCCGCCTGCCTATGAAAACATCTTCTCTCTTGTTCCCAAAAGCGTTTTTCTCTCTCCCCAAGCTGCTGTTTCTTTCGCTTTCACCTGCTCTGCCTAGTTCTGCCTCCTCACAATACGAGTTTAAAGGGCACACAGAAGTTGAGCTCATTGCTCTTGGCCTACGTAATCCCACCAAATCCTCTAATCCCATTCTTCATAAACCAGACAACCGCTCCAGATTACCAATCATACAGACACCCTCATTCTAAACTCAATCGAGGGTGATCAAACAAAGTCCAGGGGCGTGTTCATTAGGATACATCATAGCAAAACATTTTGCATAGGAAAACAAATGTCCATGTAGTCCCACCATGTTTTCTTCTGTTTGGTGATTAATGACCGTGACCCAGCTGATTGTGACTGCCCAGCTAGCACATAACGTTCTGAGAACCATTTGTTTCTTAGAGCTTGGTGAGAGTGTGGTGGTCCTATGGTTGTTTTGCATACAACCATCCCACAATGTTCTGGGAATGGTGCAGGATAGCTGCGCCTTGAGGTCGGACGCCGAGCAGTTACCTAACAGGCAGTGATGCAACCAGTCAACATGCTCTCGACGGTGTAGCTGTATATCTTTGAGGATCTGAGGACCCATGGCAAAAAATGTTCAGTCTACTGAGGGGGAATAGGCGTTGGTTATTACTGCATTGTCGGAACTAGAAGCACAAGCATTTCACTACACTCGCATTAACATCTGCTAACCATGTGTATGTGACAAATAAAATTTGATTTGATTGGTCTTCTGTGGATCTGTTGGGGCGGTATGCAAATTGGAGTGGGTCTAGGGTTTCTGGAATAATGTTGTTGATGTGAGCCATGACCAGCCTTTCAAAACACTTCATAGCTAGAGATGTGAGTGCTACGGGGCAGTAGTCATTTAGGCAGGTTACCTTGGCGTTCTTGGGCACAGGGACTATTGTGGTCTGCTTGAAACGTAGGTATTACAGACTCGGTCAGGGAAAATGTCAGTGAAGACACTTGCCAGCATGCTCGGAGTACACGCCCTGGTAATTCATCTGGCCCAGCGGCCTTGTGAATGTTGACCTGAATGTTGACTTTGAAATGGGGTCTGTTTGAATATACTAAAATGAACAGCTTTGTTAGAGTTTTAAAAAACATGGCATGCTAGCTCTCTTTCCTGGTGGCGCAGTGGACTAATTCTATAGATAGAGATCAGAAGATCATAGGTTTGAATCTCACTGATGCCGTGCCACAATAAAAAATAAATGTATTTGCATGACTAATGCCTAAGAAAATGTTCATGCATCCTTCCTGTGCTTGGAGTTAAACAAGTGAACCCAAACTAAGCTAGTAGTGTTAATAAAAGTCTTACTGAAACTTTCAGTGAAAGTTATTCAAAAACCTCAAAATAACCTAGAATTTCCATTGTCAGAACGTTAATAAAACCTCCCAGGAAAACTTTCAGGAAACCATAGTAAAATGTTATCAGAACCTCAGTATAACAAAAAATGTACGTTCCCAGAATAGGCTACATTTTCACTTCGATTCTCAGAACGTTTAAAAACGTTCCATTTTACCGGTCAGGAAACTGATGGCTTCGTTCCCAGAACCAATGGGAAACCAAAAACACCTAGTCTCTGTGTGACAGTTTGGAATGCAGCGCATTCGCAGGTTGATACATGTGATGACAAAGTGGCTGGATGGGGAGTGTGCAGTCCTCTAACTGATGAGAGCTGACTGAGACAGGAGAGCTCTGTGTGTTTTTGGGACAGAGAGGGACGGCCAGTGCCGTCAGGCCCCGTGAGAGGGGTCCTTTGTAAATTGTCTGCAAGCGGCCAACAAGCGTGCCTTAAGAAAATGAAGGGGGAACGAAGGAGGCCTGAGTCAGGACGTGTGCTGACACTTAACGCCCTGGCATGGGATGAGACGGAGAGGCTGTGTGTGTGTGTGTGTTTGGCGCACTCCCCTGAGCACCAGGTGTTAGCAGCACGTTACATTACCGGCACTGAACTCCACTAATGGGCTCCTTCAGAGAGACAGACACAAAGTGACAAGTGTGTAGTGATAGGCTACATATTAGCTTTGCTCTCCTGAGTCCTTCATAGATTTAACTAGGATAAAATGGGTCTTCTTTAAATAAATAAAAATTGGTTCATTTGGTGCCCAAAATATTTATCAAAGACAAGTTGCGTAACATAATGTAACAGATTCAATATTCAGTGATGGATGACCTACCAACGCCAGTTAAAGAGGTGGTCTCACTTAAACATATTCCCACATATTACACACCAGCAGAATACTGAAACATATTCCCACATATTACACACCAGCAGAATACCTAAACATATTCCCACATATTACACACCAGCAGAATACTGAAACATATTCCCACATATTACACACCAGCAGAAGACTGAAACATATTCCCACATATTACACACCAGCAGAATACTTAAACATATTCCCACATATTACACACCAGCAGAATACTGAAACATATTCCCACATATTACACACCAGCAGAATACTGAAACATATTACACACCAGCAGAATACTGAAACATATTACACACCAGCAGAATACTTAAACATATTCCCACATATTACACACCAGCAGAATACTGAAACATATTCCCACATATTACACACCAGCAGAATACCTAAACATATTCCCACATATTACACACCAGCAGAATACTGAAACATATTCCCACATATTACACACCAGCAGAAGACCTAAACATATTCCCACATATTACACACCAGCAGAATACTTAAACATATTCCCACATATTACACACCAGCAGAATACTGAAACATATTCCCACATATTACACACCAGCAGAATACTGAAACATATTACACACCAGCAGAATACTGAAACATATTACACACCAGCAGAATACTTAAACATATTCCCACATATTACACACCAGCAGAATACTGAAACATATTCCCACATACTACACACCAGCAGAATACTGAAACATATTCCCACATATTACACACCAGCAGAATACTGAAACATATTCCCACATATTACACACCAGCAGAATACTGAAACATATTACACACCAGCAGAATACTGAAACATATTACACACCAGCAGAATACTGAAACATATTCCCACATATTACACACCAGCAGAATACTTAAACATATTCCCACATATTACACACCAGCAGAATACTGAAACATATTACACACCAGCAGAATACTGAAACATATTCCCACATATTACACACCAGCAGAATACTTAAACATATTCCCACATATTACACACCAGCAGAATACTGAAACATATTCCCACATATTACACACCAGCAGAAGACTGAAACATATTCCCACATATTACACACCAGCAGAATACTGAAACATATTCCCACATATTACACACCAGCAGAAGACTGAAACATATTCCCACATATTACACACCAGCAGAATACTGAAACATATTCCCACATATTACACACCAGCAGAATACTGAAACATATTCCCACATATTACACACCAGCAGAAGACTGAAACATATTACACACCAGCAGAAGACTGAAACATATTCCCACATATTACACACCAGCAGAATACTGAAACATATTACACACCAGCAGAATACTTAAACATATTCCCACATATTACACACCAGCAGAATACTTAAACATATTCCCACATATTACACACCAGCAGAATACTTAAACATATTACACACCAGCAGAATACTTAAACATATTACACACCAGCAGAATACTGAAACATATTACACACCAGCAGAATACTGAAACATATTACACACCAGCAGAATACTTAAACATATTCCCACATATTACACACCAGCAGAATACTGAAACATATTCCAACATGTTACACACTAGCAGAATACTTAAACATATTCCCACATATTACACACCAGCAGAATACTGAAACATATTACACACCAGCAGAATACTGAAACATATTCCCACATATTACACACCAGCAGAATACTGAAACATATTCCCACATATTACACACCAGCAGAATACTTAAACATATTCCCACATATTACACACCAGCAGAATACTGAAACATATTACACACCAGCAGAATACTTAAACATATTCCCACATATTACACACCAGCAGAATACTGAAACATATTCCCACATATTACACACCAGCAGAAGACTGAAACATATTCCCACATATTACACACCAGCAGAATACTTAAACATATTCCCACATATTACACACCAGCAGAATACTGAAACATATTCCCACATATTACACACCAGCAGAATACTTAAACATATTCCCACATATTACACACCAGCAGAATACTTAAACATCTTCCCACATATTACACACCAGCAGAATACTGAAACATATTCCCACATATTACACACCAGCAGAACACTGAAACATATTCCCACATATTACACACCAGCAGAATACTGAAACATATTCCCACATATTACACACCAGCAGAATACTGAAACATATTACACACCAGCAGAAGACTGAAACATATTCCCACATATTACACACCAGCAGAATACTGAAACATATTACACACCAGCAGAATACTGAAACATATTACACACCAGCAGAATACTGAAACATATTCCCACATATTACACACCAGCAGAATACTGAAACATATTACACACCAGCAGAAGACTTAAACATATTCCCACATATTACACACCAGCAGAATACTGAAACATATTCCCACATATTACACACCAGCAGAATACTGAAACATATTCCCACATATTACACACCAGCAGAAGACTGAAACATATTACACACCAGCAGAATACTGAAACATATTCCCACATATTACACACCAGCAGAATACTGAAACATATTACACACCAGCAGAAGACTTAAACATATTCCCACATATTACACACCAGCAGAATACTTAAACATATTCCCACATATTACACACCAGCAGAATACTTAAACATATTCCCACATATTACACACCAGCAGAATACTGAAACATATTCCCACATATTACACACCAGCAGAATACTGAAACATATTACACACCAGCAGAAGACTGAAACATATTCCCACATATTACACACCAGCAGAATACTGAAACATATTACACACCAGCAGAATACTGAAACATATTACACACCAGCAGAATACTGAAACATATTCCCACATATTACACACCAGCAGAATACTGAAACATATTACACACCAGCAGAATACTGAAACATATTACACACCAGCAGAATACTGAAACATATTCCCACATATTACACACCAGCAGAATACTGAAACATATTCCCACATATTACACACCAGCAGAATACTGAAACATATTCCCACATATTACACACCAGCAGAAGACTGAAACATATTACACACCAGCAGAATACTGAAACATATTCCCACATATTACACACCAGCAGAATACTGAAACATATTACACACCAGCAGAAGACTTAAACATATTCCCACATATTACACACCAGCAGAATACTTAAACATATTCCCACATATTACACACCAGCAGAATACTGAAACATATTCCCACATATTACACACCAGCAGAATACTGAAACATATTACACACCAGCAGAATACTGAAACATATTACACACCAGCAGAATACTGAAACATATTCCCACATATTACACACCAGCAGAATACTGAAACATATTCCCACATATTACACACCAGCAGAATACTGAAACATATTACAAACCAGCAGAAGACTTAAACATATTCCCACATATTACACACCAGCAGAATACTGAAACATATTCCCACATATTACACACCAGCAGAATACTTAAACATATTCCCACATATTACACACCAGCAGAATACTGAAACATATTCCCACATATTACACACCAGCAGAATACTGAAACATATTACACACCAGCAGAATACTGAAACATATTACACACCAGCAGAATACTGAAACATATTCCCACATATTACACACCAGCAGAATACTGAAACATATTCCCACATATTACACACCAGCAGAATACTGAAACATATTACACACCAGCAGAATACTGAAACATATTACACACCAGCAGAATACTGAAACATATTCCCACATATTACACACCAGCAGAATACTGAAACATATTCCCACATATTACACACCAGCAGAATACTGAAACATATTCCCACATATTACACACCAGCAGAAGACTGAAACATATTCCCGCATATTACACACCAGCAGAATACTGAAACATATTACACACCAGCAGAATACTGAAACATATTACACACCAGCAGAATACTGAAACATATTACACACCAGCAGAATACTGAAACATACTACACACCAGCAGAATACTGAAACATATTACACACCAGCAGAATACTGAAACATATTACACACCAGCAGAATACTGAAACATATTACACACCAGCAGAAGACTTAAACATATTCCCACATATTACACACCAGCAGAATACTGAAACATATTACACACCAGCAGAAGACTTAAACATATTCCCACATATTACACACCAGCAGAATACTGAAACATATTCCCACATATTACACACCAGCAGAATACTGAAACATATTACACACCAGCAGAATACTGAAACATATTACACACCAGCAGAATACTGAAACATATTACACACCAGCAGAATACTGAAACATATTACACACCAGCAGAAGACTTAAACATACTACACACCAGCAGAATACTGAAACATATTACACACCAGCAGAATACTGAAACATATTACACACCAGCAGAATACTGAAACATATTACACACCAGCAGAAGACTTAAACATATTCCCACATATTACACACCAGCAGAATACTGAAACATATTACACACCAGCAGAAGACTTAAACATATTCCCACATATTACACACCAGCAGAATACTGAAACATATTCCCACATATTACACACCAGCAGAATACTGAAACATATTACACACCAGCAGAATACTGAAACATATTACACACCAGCAGAATACTGAAACATATTACACACCAGCAGAATACTGAAACATATTACACACCAGCAGAAGACTTAAACATATTCCCACATATTACACACCAGCAGAATACTGAAACATATTCCCACATATTACACACCAGCAGAATACTGAAACATATTCCCACATATTACACACCAGCAGAATACTGAAACATATTCCCACATATTACACACCAGCAGAATACTTAAACATATTCCCACATATTACACACCAGCAGAATACTGAAACATATTCCCACATATTACACACCAGCAGAATACTGAAACATATTACACACCAGCAGAAGACTTAAACATATTCCCACATATTACACACCAGCAGAATACTGAAACATATTCCCACATATTACACACCAGCAGAATACTGAAACATATTCCCACATATTACACACCAGCAGAAGACTGAAACATATTACACACCAGCAGAATACTGAAACATATTCCCACATATTACACACCAGCAGAATACTGAAACATATTACACACCAGCAGAAGACTTAAACATATTCCCACATATTACACACCAGCAGAATACTTAAACATATTCCCACATATTACACACCAGCAGAATACTTAAACATATTCCCACATATTACACACCAGCAGAATACTGAAACATATTCCCACATATTACACACCAGCAGAATACTGAAACATATTACACACCAGCAGAAGACTGAAACATATTCCCACATATTACACACCAGCAGAATACTGAAACATATTACACACCAGCAGAATACTGAAACATATTACACACCAGCAGAATACTGAAACATATTCCCACATATTACACACCAGCAGAATACTGAAACATATTACACACCAGCAGAATACTGAAACATATTACACACCAGCAGAATACTGAAACATATTCCCACATATTACACACCAGCAGAATACTGAAACATATTCCCACATATTACACACCAGCAGAATACTGAAACATATTCCCACATATTACACACCAGCAGAAGACTGAAACATATTACACACCAGCAGAATACTGAAACATATTCCCACATATTACACACCAGCAGAATACTGAAACATATTACACACCAGCAGAAGACTTAAACATATTCCCACATATTACACACCAGCAGAATACTTAAACATATTCCCACATATTACACACCAGCAGAATACTGAAACATATTCCCACATATTACACACCAGCAGAATACTGAAACATATTACACACCAGCAGAATACTGAAACATATTACACACCAGCAGAATACTGAAACATATTCCCACATATTACACACCAGCAGAATACTGAAACATATTCCCACATATTACACACCAGCAGAATACTGAAACATATTACACACCAGCAGAAGACTTAAACATATTCCCACATATTACACACCAGCAGAATACTGAAACATATTCCCACATATTACACACCAGCAGAATACTGAAACATATTCCCACATATTACACACCAGCAGAATACTGAAACATATTCCCACATATTACACACCAGCAGAATACTGAAACATATTACACACCAGCAGAATACTGAAACATATTACACACCAGCAGAATACTGAAACATATTCCCACATATTACACACCAGCAGAATACTGAAACATATTCCCACATATTACACACCAGCAGAATACTGAAACATATTCCCACATATTACACACCAGCAGAAGACTGAAACATATTCCCGCATATTACACACCAGCAGAATACTGAAACATATTACACACCAGCAGAATACTGAAACATATTACACACCAGCAGAATACTGAAACATATTACACACCAGCAGAATACTGAAACATACTACACACCAGCAGAATACTGAAACATATTACACACCAGCAGAATACTGAAACATATTACACACCAGCAGAATACTGAAACATATTACACACCAGCAGAATACTGAAACATATTACACACCAGCAGAATACTGAAACATATTACACACCAGCAGAAGACTTAAACATATTCCCACATATTACACACCAGCAGAATACTGAAACATATTCCCACATATTACACACCAGCAGAATACTGAAACATATTCCCACATATTACACACCAGCAGAATACTGAAACATATTACACACCAGCAGAAGACTTAAACATATTCCCACATATTACACACCAGCAGAATACTGAAACATATTCCCACATATTACACACCAGCAGAATACTGAAACATATTCCCACATATTACACACCAGCAGAATACTGAAACATATTCCCACATATTACACACCAGCAGAATACTGAAACATATTCCCACATATTACACACCAGCAGAAGACTGAAACATATTACACACCAGCAGAATACTGAAACATATTCCCACATATTACACACCAGCAGAATACTGAAACATATTCCCACATATTACACACCAGCAGAATACTGAAACATATTCCCACATATTACACACCAGCAGAAGACTGAAACATATTCCCACATATTACACACCAGCAGAATACTGAAACATATTACACACCAGCAGAATACTGAAACATATTCCCACATATTACACACCAGCAGAATACTGAAACATATTCCCACATATTACACACCAGCAGAATACTGAAACATATTACACACCAGCAGAATACTGAAACATATTACACACCAGCAGAATACTGAAACATATTCCCACATATTACACACCAGCAGAATACTGAAACATATTCCCACATATTACACACCAGCAGAATACTGAAACATATTACACACCAGCAGAAGACTTAAACATATTCCCACATATTACACACCAGCAGAATACTGAAACATATTCCCACATATTACACACCAGCAGAATACTGAAACATATTACACACCAGCAGAATACTGAAACATATTACACACCAGCAGAATACTGAAACATATTCCCACATATTACACACCAGCAGAATACTTAAACATATTCCCACATATTACACACCAGCAGAATACTGAAACATATTCCCACATATTACACACCAGCAGAATACTGAAACATATTCCCACATATTACACACCAGCAGAAGACTGAAACATATTCCCACATATTACACACCAGCAGAATACTGAAACATATTACACACCAGCAGAAGACTGAAACATATTCCCACATATTACACACCAGCAGAAGACTTGGAGTGCTTGTATGCCACCTGTGGGTGTGATGCAGCTAGAGATGCTGTTATGGTACAGGAATACTGTAGTGGTCTGTCAGGGACATGCTCTGTTCTCTTTGTCTCCGTTGACTCACACAGACAAGCACAAACAAAGAGATTTCAGTCATATTTCAGCTTGTCTTCATGTTGACATACACACTAGCAGCTGCTCTACCTGAACTGTTCTAGACACCAGACAAGTTCTAAAACAATTACAGGTGTCAAAACACCTTTCTTTGGGGAAGAAGCCTCCGTGAAAATGTGTGTGTTATATGTTGAAACTCTCACTCTGTCAGATAGCTTTGATAAACTTCACTTTACCTTTTGTTTTTTGTCAAGCACCAGAAACACTGCACACGGTTGCATGATGAAAGACAAACAAAATAATTCAGAGGGCTTGGATACTGAGACATCAAATAGAGAGGGGGAGTTCAGAGCTACCTCACCTCAGCTGACATTTCTTATGAAGAGAAGAGGAGTGTGTGTGTGTGTGTGTGTATGTGAGTGTACGCCCGTGCATGTGTACCTCTGTGTGGAGGTCAGCCTAAACTAACAGGGGTAGAGCACCTAATTTCCAGTGAAAGAGGGCCCTTTCATGTTGCAGGCCTCACCTGGCTATAGACTGTTTAATTATTAAAGAAGGGTCTTACCCAGCCTCGCAGGCCCGCTTTTGATGCTTCTTAAATTCCATCCTGCTGACAGACTATCTCGCTGCACATGTGTGTGTGTGTGTGTGTGTGTGTGTGTGTGTGTGAGATAGATAGAGTGAAAGAGATAAAGTGTGTGTGTATGGGTAGGAGTACACTTTACCTGTGAAAGCTATTGATTGCAAATATCTGCGTGTGTGAGAGACGGAGATAGAGAATGTGTGTGTGTGAGAGCGAAAGTGAGAGAAAGTGTGTGTGTGTGTGTATGTAGACGTTAATTGTGAAAGCTAAATTCATGAAGTACTGTACCGTGTCTAAATGGCCCCTGTTGCTGAACATCCATACCTAATCCCCCACCCCTACTTTGTCCCACCGTAGGTCCTTAACACACACACACACACACACACACACACACAGCAACACTCTCAGGTTAGATGGGATTCGGTCCCAGGACACAGATGCAAAGGCAGAGAGACTTTTACAAGGTGGAAGGTACAGTTGAAGTCAGAAGTTTACATACACCTTAGCCAAATACATTTAAACTCAGTTTTTCACAATTCCTGACATTTAATCCAGTAAAAAGTCCCTGTTATAGGCCAGATAGGATCACCACTTTATTTTAAGAATGTAAAATGTCAGAATAATAGAAAAGAGAATGATTTATTTCAGCTTTTATTTCTTTCATCACATTCCCAATGGGTCAGAAGTTTACATACACTCAATTAGTATTCTGTAGCATTGCCTTTAAATTGTTGAACTTGGGTCAAATGTTTCGGGTAGCCTTCCACAAGCTTCCTACAATAAATTGGGTGAATTGTGGCCCATTCCTGCTGACAGAGCTGGTGAAACTGAGTCTGGTTTGTAGGACTCCTTGCTCGTACATGCTTTTTCAATTCTTCCCACAAATTGTCAATAGGATTGAGGTCAGGACTTTGTGATGGCCACTCCAATACCTTGACTTTGTTGTCCTTAAGCCATTTTACCACAACTTTGGAAGTATGCTTGGGGTCATTGTCCATTTGGAAGTCCCATTTCCGACCAAGCTTTAACTTCCTGACTGATGTCTTGAGATGTTGCTTCAATATATCCACATAATTTTCCTTCCTCATGTTGCCATCTATTTTGTTAAGTGCACCAATCCCTCCTGCAGCAAAGCACCCCCACAACATGATGCTGCCACCAACATGCTTCACGGTTGGGATGGTGTTCTTTGGCTAACGATGGTCATTATGGCAAAACAGTTATATTTTTGTTTCATCAGACCAGAGGACATTTCTCCCAAAAGAACGATCTTTGTCCCCATGTGCAGTTGCAAACCGTAGTCTGGCCCCACATGCTGTTTATACTTGCATACTATTGTTTGTACAGATGAATGTGGTACCTTCAGGCGTTTGGAAATTGCTCCCAAGGATGAACCAGACTTGTGGATGTTTACAATTCTTTTTTATTTTCCCATGATGTCAAGCAAATATTCACTGAGTTTGAAGGTAGGCCTTTTCCAAGCTGTTTAAAGGCACAGTCAACTTAGTGTATGTAAACTTCTGACCCACTGGAATTGGGATACAGTGAATTATAAGTGAAATAAACTGTCTGCAA
Organism: Oncorhynchus mykiss; assembly: GCF_057628025.1. Taxonomy (NCBI): domain Eukaryota; kingdom Metazoa; phylum Chordata; class Actinopteri; order Salmoniformes; family Salmonidae; genus Oncorhynchus; species Oncorhynchus mykiss. The sequence continues at coordinate 63,113,336 of NC_143034.1, read as the reverse complement.
ACAATTGTTGGAAAAATTACCTGTGTCATGCACAAAGTAGATATCCTAACCAACTTGCCAAAACTATAGTTTGTTAACAAGAAATGTGGAGTGGTTGGAAAACGAGTTTTAATGACTCCAACGTAAGTGTATGTAAACTTCCGACTTCAACTGTAAGGTAGGACACCTCACCCTCCATGTCAGCTCTGCTTGTCCGCAAATACTTTATGAGGGGGCGTGTTCAAACATGAGACAGAGGGTGTATACAGTAAGTGTTACTGATGGTGAAAACAGTGTTCCTCCAACTTCCCCAATCTCTCCCACTCACGTTAGCCTGTGTCTGGGCGCCATACTCAGCCTCCATCTTGGCCAGCCTCTGGTTGGTGTCCTCCAGCAGCACCTGAATGTTCTCTGTTTGCTTCTTCTGCAGGTCAAACTTCTCTTGCTCCATGCCCGCCACCGCCGCGTGCAGCTGGGGGGAGGAGGGGCAAAGGACACCACAGCGTCAGTCAGCCTATCACAGCTACTACGTGTGGTACCTTGGCTACCTCCACTGGCCCAGGTGTCCAATCAGAGACATTCTACTGTACCAACTCTGGCCTGTTCTGCGTCTCTCTCTCTGCGTCTGTCTCTCTGAGTCTGTCTCTCCCTGCGTCGCTCTGTCTCGCTCTCAATTTCAATAGATATATCAAGTCGAGGTCGACCGATTATTATTTTTCAACGCCGATACCGATAGCGATTATTGGAGGACCAAAAAAAGTCGATACCGATTAATCGGCCGATTTTTAAAATGTATTTGTAATAATGACAATTACAACAATACTGAATGAACACTTATTTTAACTTAATAATAATAACATCAATACAATCAATTTAGCCTCAAACAAATAATGAAACATGTTCAATTTGGTTTAAATAATGCAAAAACAAAGTGTTGGAGAAGAAAGTAAAAGTGCAATATGTGCCATGTAAGAAAGCTAACGTTTAAGTTCCTTGCTCAGAACATGAGAACATATGAAAGCTGGTGGTTCCTTTTAACATGAGTCTTCAATATTCCCCGGTAAGAAGTTTTGTAGTTATTATAGGAATTATAGGACTATTTCTCTCTGTTCCATTTGTATTTCATTAACCTTTGACTATTGGATGTTCTTATAGGCACTTTAGTATTGCCAGTGTAACAGTATAGCTTCCGTCTCTCTCCTCGCACCTACCTGGGCTCGAACCAGGAACACAACGACAACAGGCACCCTCGAAGCAGCGTTACCCATGCAGAGCAAGGGGAACAACCACTCCAAGTCTCAGAGCGAGTGACGTTTGAAACGCTATTAGCGCGCACCCCGCTAACTAGCTAGCCATTTCACATCGGTTACACCAGCCTAATCTCGGGAGTTGATAGGCTTGAAGTCATAAACAGCGCAATGTATGAAGCATTGCAAAGAGCTGCTGTCAAACGCAAGAAAGTGCTGTTTGAATGAATGCTTACGAGCCTGCTGCTGCCTACCATCGCTCAGTCAGACTGCTCTATCAAATCATAGCCTTAATTATAACATAATAACACACAGAAATACGAGCCTTCGGTCATTAATATGGTCGAATCCGGAAACTATCATCTCGAAAACAAGACGTTTATTCTTTCAGTGAAATACGGAACCGTTACGTATTTTATCTAACAGGTGGCATCCCTAAGTCTAAATATTCCTGTTACATTGCACAACCTTTAATGTTATGTCATAATTACGTAAAATTCTGGCAAATTAGGCGGCCCAAACTGTTGTATATACACTGACTCTGTGTGCAATGAACGCAAGAGAAGTGACACAATTTCACCTGGTTAATACAGCCCATTTCAAATAAAACTTTCAATTTGAATATGCATGCTGTCTATTTATACACACACGTTAGTCATTTTTATGATGGGCTCTGTGCTGTTTCTGCTTGACAAATTAATGTCTATGTAGAATTTTAGCTATCGACAGTTTGATTACTATTTCAGGGTGTTGTAGGCTACCTAGGTCAGACTATCAGACAGCACACAGGGTCCTACGAGCTTTTATATCTGACATGTGTCTGCTGAGGCTGGGAGCCCTCCAGTGAATGATTCTAATGATTTCTCGTCAGCCCATTGTGTGACCGAGTGCAAACTCACTTTTCTGACACTGCAGATGTACTGCCACCATTTGCTGCACAGGAGTTGAGACTTCTCTGATGGGACAGCCTCTGGCCATGTACACAGGGCTCCACAATAAATTGCACATCTGCTCATGTCCTGTCATTTTAGAACATTCAATTCTCTGGCAACAGCCCAAACTGTTGTATATACACTGACTCTGTGTGCAATGAACGCAAGAGAAGTGACACAATTTCACCTGGTTAATATTGCCTGCTAACCTGGATTTCTTTTAGCTTAATACGCAGGTTTAAAAATATATTCTTCTGTGTATTGATTTTAAGAAAGGCATTGGTGTTTATGGTTAGGTACACATAAGAGCAACGACAATCCTTTTTCGCGAATACACATCGCATCGATTATATGCAACGCTGGACACGCTAGATAAACTAATAATATCATCAACCATGTGTAGTTAACTAGTGATTATGATTGATTGATTGTTTGTTATAATATAAGTTTAATGCTAGCTAGAAACTTACCTTGGTTTACTGCATTCGCGTAACAGGCAGGCTCCTCGTGGAGTGCAATGTAATCAGGTGGTTAGAGCGTTGGACTAGTTAACTGTAAGGTTGCAAGATTGAATCCCGAGCTGACAAGGTAAAAATCTGTCGTTCTGCCCCTGAGCAAGGCAGTTAACCCACCGTTCCTAGGCCGTCATTGAAAAGAAGAATGTGTTCTTAACTGACTTGTCATTAAGATCTCATTGAGCAGCTTAGTTAACTAGAGTTAGCGGGACTGAAAAGACAATTTAGAGAAGAAGTACTAACATTATTTTTTCAGTAAAAAAACACACAGGCCTGGCCGAATGAGCCTACAAAGAAACGTCTAGAATAAAGATTTCCCAGCTCTATAGTGAACCTGGCTTGGTTGAGGTCAGCCCAGATTCCGCCCTTTCAAATCCTTCTATTGCAGCCTTCCTCAGGCTTAGGAGTGCTTAGGGGCTAGGGCTGGTTGGAAATCGACTTCAGCCATTCAACTTTCCTTTACCTTTTTCTCCCACTCGTTTTTCAGGGAGTCAGTGCTCTGATCTGACATCTTCTTCAGCTCGCCGATCTGCTTCTCTTTGCTCTCACGGATGACCTGGGACTCGCGCAGCACGCTTTGAACTGTGGATGGAAAAACAACACACACACACACAGACAGAGAACTCAGTAAGGCCCAGCCTCAGCCCCCCCCCCCCCCCCCCCCCACACACACACACACACACACAGACAGAGAACTCAGTAAGGCCCAGCCTCAGCCCCCCCCCCCCCCACACACACACACAACATTTGTTTCTTTCACACTACTTCAAGCAAGTTCTGTGAAAGTCACATGCTTTGTATCCCTCGTCATTGTTGTTTCATATTGTATGTCAGCACTGAGAATATCTCCAATCTCCCATAGTATAAAGGGGTTAAAGCTGAGTATAGAGAACGTCTGCAACTAAATCGCTCTGTGCTGGAAGTGTACTGTACAACATGCACTGTCACTAAAGAATCTGTTTATGACAAGTGTGAAATATCAGTCTCATAAACGTGCTGTTAGAAGGAGCACAGCTGGGCAGCATCGGGCCACACCAGTGGGGTCTCACCCTGTAACAGTAACACAGAGTTTAAACTGGGGTTTTACTTTGAGTGTGCAGAGACACACTGGTGTAAATATCCCCTTGAGTCTGCCTCCAGGCTCGACCCCCACTATGACCCCACGACCTCTCACCTTTCTTCTCCAGCTTGCGCACACTCTCCTCCGATTCCTTCTGCTTGGCTCTGTACATGGTCTTCAGCTCATCGATCTCGCCATTCTTACGGTCTAAAATCTAAAGTGGAAAAGGGGGCAGGTAAATTCAACCTGTTCAAAAGTGTTGCATGTTGTTTCATAGAGTTGCAAAATGTTGTATAAATAGTGTAGTTCCGGACACACCTCATATTTCAGCTCTTCCTTCATTTCTCATCTACTGTTTTTGTTCAGGTGGTTATTTATTTATTTTTTAACCTTTATTTAACTAGACAAGTCAGTTAAGAACAAATTCTTATTTTCAATGACGGCCTAGGAACAGTGGGTTAACTGCCTTGTTCAGGGGCAGAACGACATAATTTTACCTTGTCAGCTCGGGGATTCGATCTTGCAACCTTTCAGTTACAAGTCCAACGCTCTAAACACTGGGCTACCTGCCTGGGTATGCAGATATACAGGACATATCGGAGCATAACATTCAGGAACATGCTCAGTAGAAATGATGTGCTTCAACATGATTTCAGTGCACTGTGGTGGGTGCAAAATGTGTGTACTCATACCTTTGCAAGCTAGACTTATTGAAAGTTAACCACTTAAATTAGTAGCCCAAGGCCCCGTCCAGAACCAACCCCTAGCACTAGACACTTGTGTAGATCTGAAAGGATTGGATAGGTATAAGCAAGATGGCAAAATAATCAGCCGGGTGGAGTACGACACCTATCCAATTCTTTCAGATCTACATGAAGTGCCTGGGGAACGGGCTAGGGGTTGTTTCTGGACAGGGTCCATCATGGAGCAATATTGTATAATTGCTACACCTGAGGTTGAGAATGCCTGACTGATTGCCACCAGCTGTCTCTAACTGAGAGCTAGACGAGTCAAGGTGCCAATACAAGGACAGAGCAGCACCCTCACAGTTAAAGCGTCCCTCAGAGGTGTGTGCTCAGTCCCCTCCTGTACTCCCTGTTCACTCATGACTGTATGGCCAGGCACAACTCCAACACCATCATTAAGTTTGCTGATGACATAAAAGTGGTAGGCCTGATCGACCGACAACGATGAGACAGCCTATAAGGAGGAGGTCAGAGACCTGGCCGGGTGGTGCCAGAATAACAACCTCTCCCTCAACGTGATCAAGACTAAGGAGATGATTGTGGACTACAGGAAAAGGAGGACCGAGCACGCCCACATTCTCACCGACGGGGCTGTAGTGGAGCAGGTTGAGAGCTTCAATATCCTTGGTGTCCACATCACCAACAAACTAACATGGTCCAAGCACACGAAGACAGTCGAAGAGGGCACGACAAAACCTATTCCCCCACAGGAGACTGAAAAGAGTTGGCATGGGTCCTCAGATCCTCAAAAGGTTTTACAGCTGCACCATTGAGAGCATCCTGACGGGTTGCATCACTGCCTGGTACGGCAACTTCTCTGCCTCCGACCACAAGGCACTACAGAGGGTAGTGCGTTCGGCCCAGTACATCACCGGGGTCAAGCGCTCCAATCAACCAGCAAAGTGAGGGGATCAGGCAGCAAGCTAAGGTCCCCAAGATCAGGCAGCAAGCACAGGTCCCTTAGATCAGGCAGAAAAAACAGGTTCCCTGGATTAAGCAGAAAAACCTGGCCCCTGAGATTGAGCAGCAAACACCAGTCCCCTGGATTAAGCAGAAAAAAATGGTCCTTGGATTAAGCAGAAAAAAAATGGTCCTTGGATTAAGCAGAAAAAAAAGGTCCTTGGATTAAGCAGGGAAAAAAATGGTCCTTGGATTAAGCAGAAATAAATGGTCCCTGAGTTCGAGGAGCCAGGTGATATGATTAAACAGATCTTTCCTGATCCTGTTCTACCTCCATTCAGATGTATTTTTCAGAACCATAACAGCTATGAATGAGGCAGAGAGGTCTTGTCCAACACCCGCTACTCTCCAGGAGACACAGCTCAGCCCTCTTTTAATATTGTATCCCATGAAGCATCTCCTTAAATCCCTAGTGCTGGATCCAAAGTTGTGAAGTATCCTCATAAGTAATGTACTGTTCCTTATCTGGCGTAGACTCTCAAATTGAAATGTTTGTTATCCAATTCTCATTTAAATAACTGTTTCCCCTCAGAAATAACTGACTGGACAGTGAGGAAGGCTGAAATGCTGGCCTTCAGAATGTCATATGCAGCTTGGCCCGACTGTTATTCATGCTACTTTGTAATGACCAGATTTCAAATAAAACTTTCAATTTGAATATGCATGCTGTCTATTTATACACACACGTTAGTCATTTTTATGATGGGCTCTGTGCTGTTTCTGCTTGACAAATTAATGTCTATGTAGAATTTTAGCTATCGACAGTTTGATTACTATTTCAGGGTGTTGTAGGCTACCTAGGTCAGACTATCAGACAGCACACAGGGTCCTACGAGCTTTTATATCTGACATGTGTCTGCTGAGGCTGGGAGCCCTCCAGTGAATGATTCTAATGATTTCTCGTCAGCCCATTGTGTGACCGAGTGCAAACTCACTTTTCTGACACTGCAGATGTACTGCCACCATTTGCTGCACAGGAGTTGAGACTTCTCTGATGGGACAGCCTCTGGCCATGTACACAGGGCTCCACAATAAATTGCACATCTGCTCATGTCCTGTCATTTTAGAACATTCAATTCTCTGGCAACAGCTCTGATGGCATGCTGACTGCATTCATGCCCAATTACACGCTGCCTCAACTTGAGTCGTGTAACACTTTTGACAAAACTGCTCATTTTAAAGAGGCCTTTTATTGTCCGTAGCACAAGGTGCACCTGTGTAATGTTCATGCTGTTTAATCAGCTTCCTGATATGCCACACCTGTCAGGTGGTTGGATTATCTTGGCAAAGGAGAAATGCTCACTAACAGGGAGGTAAACACATTTGTGCACAACATTTGAGAAGCTTTTTGTGCATATGGACATTTTCTGGGATTTTTTTTTATTTCAGCTCATGAACATTTTTGGTCAGTATATAAACTCAACATGCAACAATTTCTAAGATTTTACTGAGTTACAGTTCATATAAGGATCTATGGATTTCACATGACTGAGAATACAGATATGCATCTGTTGGTCACAGATACCTTAAAAAAGAGGGAAGGGTGTGGATCAGAAAACCAGTCAGTATCTGGTGTGACCACCGTTTATCTCATACAGCGCAACATCTCCTTTGCATAGAGTTGATCAGGCTGTTGATTGTGGCCTGTGGTTGTCCCATTCCACTTCAATGGTTGTGCGAAGTTGCTGGATATTGGCGGGAACTGGAGCACGCTGTCCTACACGTCGATACAGAGCATCCCAAACATGCTCAATGGGTGACATGTCTGTAGAGTATGCAGGCCATGAAAGAACTGGGACATTTTCAGCCTCAATCAATTGTGTACAGATCCTTGTGACATGGGGCCGTGCATTATCATGCTGAAACATGACGTGATGGCGGCGGATAAATGGCATGACAATGGGCCTTAGGATCTTCACAGTGTATCTCTGTGCTTTCAATTGTGTGCGTTGTCCGTAGCTTATGCCTGTCCATACCATAGCCCCACCTCTCCCATGGGGCACTCTGTTCACAACATTGACATCAGCAAACCCCTCGCCTACACAACGCCATACACGCTGTCTGCTAGTTGAAACTGTGATTCATCCGTGAAGAGCACACTCATCAAGCGTGCCAGTGGCCATTGAAGGTGAACATTTTCCCACTGCAGTCGGTTACAACGCCAAACTGCAGTCAGGTCAAAACCCTGGTGAGGACGACGAGCTTCCCTAAGACGGTTTCTGACAGTTTGTTCAGAAAATCTTCAGTTGTGCAAACCCACAGTTTCATCAGCTGTCCAAGGTGGCTGGTCTCAGATGATCCCGCAAGTGAAGAAGCCGGATGTGGAGGTCCTGGGCTGGTGTGGTTACACGTGGTCTGTGGTTGTAAGGCCGGTTGGACATACTCCCAAATTCTTTGAAAACGACGTTGGAGGCGGCTTACAGTAGATGGGGGGGGGGGGGGGGGGGGGGGCTAACAGTAGAGAAATTAACATTCAATTCTCTGGTAACAGCTCTGGTGGACATTCATGCTGTCAGCATGCCAATTGCACGCTCCCTCAAAACTTGAGACATCTGTGGCATTGTGTTATGACAAAACTGCACATTTTAGAGTGACCTTTAATTGTCCCAGCACAAGGTGCACTTGGGTAATGATCCTGCTGTTTAATCAGATTCTTGATATGCCACACCTGTCAGGTAGATGGATTATCTTGGCAAAGCAGAAATTCTCACTAACGGATGTGTGTGTGTGTGTGTGTGTGCAATAACATTTGATTTGATTTAATGAGAGATACACAACATCAACATAATTCCCTTCCCCAAACACATCTCATAACAGGAGGTGTCTACAGATGAGCCTTGACTGACTTCACTGCATCCTCTGACTCCATTACATCCCCTTCCAATTCAGACATCAAATAAAATATCACATGCATGAGTGAAACATGTCTTTTTTCAAATAACAGATATCAGTAACCAATAACAGACAAAATAGCAACGGCAATGTACATTGTTTTAGAAACTATGAGCACAGGGCTCTCCATTGTACTGAACTGATTACAGTTATGCATAGCAGTACATGCTAGGAGGCTAATCAGTGTTATTGGGAATGATGATATCCTCAGAGCTGTATTAGTAGAGGGGACCTGACCATGAAAGAGGTGGTTTTACAACACATGACAGACAGAGAGAGAGAGGAGAGAGAAACAACACAAGTTCAGGACTGTGGACCATTTCACAGCGCCGCCTTGTCTTTTGATACACACGGTGGAGATTTGATCAAAACCCCCTGGAAGAGAGATTATTTCCCCTCCGAAACAGTCCCAGGGACCATCAGAGGGTTATTTGTCCTGGGTTTTGTCTGTTAGAAGTGCACTCTGTGTCTAAGCCTGTTGTGGCCAGAGTGAGTGGGATGGGAGACATGAAAGGGAAGGGAGTGAAGGGGGGTAAAGGAAAGTTCACAGAACATTTAGGGACGTCCACTTTTCCCATTTTCCCATCGGCCTTCCTGAGAGGAGAGAGGAGGGTGTGTTTTGGGCACATGTAGAGGGCCGTCGTAACGGGGTGTCAGAGATGGGGTCCAGAGGGACTGGGAGTGGGAGCAGAGGAACGACAGCTTTTAGGACGGTAATTGTGGGTCTTTTCTAACATCTCTATTGCAGAGAGACTCCAGCCAGCCTGACTGACTAGACACTAATACTATCCCACTGTCTGGAGGAAGAGGTGCCATTACATTACACACAGAGGCATAGCATACAGCAATCTGAGATAGCATAGCAATCTGAAGATGTACAATATGGGTTGTTATTTGTTAACCATCTCTTTAGTCTCAATGGAGCTTGATAATCTAGGCTACACAGCATTATGAAAAAAAGTTGTTCACTATCGTGGTATTCTGGCCATCTCGGATCCTTAGAGGATTGCTCCTCAGGCAGCACTTTCTAGATGGAGATATTAAACCCTGTTTGTTGATGCGCTCCAACACTATCGTTTTAAAAAACAAATACAGGTCTGCCTGAGCTAATTATATAGCTATTGTGCGATGACCAGACGATGACCAGTCTAACCACCATCAGCACCACACACTCATCCATAATTCATCTACCTGGTGCTAATTAAAACTAGCGCTAGCCAGCTTCCCCATGCGCCTTTGAATGGGCTTGTTAAAGTCCCTCCTCCACCACCACTCCCCCTTGAAGACATTAGTCAGACGCCCGGGTAAACAGGGAACAAATTGAATCCGACATCGCTCGCAATCTGTACACAATTAGTGTGATTTGCCTGCAATGACAGAGACACTAAAGAGAGAGGGATGAAGAGCGAGAGCGGGAGAGGCTGGGTAGTGGAGGAGCTGTCACTGTGTCTCCTGTCAGAGACAAAGAGTTCATCGACAGTTTAAACAGAGGGAAAATGGGGCTATTTCTGTTTTATTTAAAGATTCTGTGGCAACAATGAAACCAGACGTTTTGGGAGGAAGTTGACAGATCCCAGGTGCTGGATGTGGAGCTGAGCCGATACACCCCTGGTGAAATGAAACTAACAGGGAGCCCAGGGAGGAGGGAAGGAGAAAAGGGTGTGAGCCCACATCAGATGTAGTGTCAGAGTGGGAGTGGTGAAGGATGCAGGGAACATCACTCTTGTTATACCTACCTTCTGCACTGTCTCACTTCACTGTGCGTTTGTCCTCCATCATTTAAATTCATGGTTTTATGTCTGGGCGGTACTATAACCTCCCTACAGATGATATTATGGCTGTATGTGTGAAGTTATCTAAAATATCAAATAAATAAACATATTAAATCATTAAAATAATTAATTGATAAATCAGTCAGCACTCTGACCTTCTGCACGTCTGCGTCGTGCCTCTGCTGCATCTTCAGTTTCTCCTCCTGGTGCTTGGCCTCCAGGACTTTAGTCTTCAGTCTCTCAGCCTGCACAGAAACACACAGCACCATGACAGACAGGGGAGTCAATACACACATCGTCAAATGCAGCACAGGAGATGGACAAAATAGCAACGGCAATGTCAGCTGCCCCTGTTTTTACTAACTAGGCCAACTAATGGCAAGTAGTGGCATTTCAGATATTTACTGTAGATGGCACAGAGAGCATCAGCGCTGTCAATGAATCAAGCTTCATAAACATTTCTAAATATATTTATCTACAAACAGGACTTCAAATGTGTGTAGGAGGGATGTACCAGACCCAACAGTGTGTGTGTGAGATAATAGTTAAATACAGTATTAGTCAGTGACAGGAACAGGCTTGGCCAGAGAGAACAAGGCATTATGTAGGCTACAGTTATCCACTGACAGCCGGCTCCTTTCAGTTCAGCTCAATATACAGGGGATCAACAGTTCAACCGTCTGAATCTGCATGTCAAGACAGAGCTCCCAGAGCCCTTCATTCACTCCCACACACACAATGCCACAGGAAAATAATACACACTTAGTTAATACGCCAGAAGTGTACACACACAGACAAAGTAACACACATCTACAATAGTAATTCTAAATATTTATACTCACACACTCAAACCAGGTAGACACATGAACACCCACTTTCAGATACGGCTTGCTAATACAGAGTGGCCTTAATACTAAACGACAAGCACATACCCTCTCAGTGTCTACCTAACACAGCTCCTCCTAAGTCATATGTCCTTCTCATCAGCCCTGCCAGAGGTCATGTTGCTTTGTGGCTTCAGGTTTCCTGAGTAAAATACTGGCGGACACAGGCCTTTCATCTGGCTAACGAGAAGCTCTCACCAACACGTGGGGAGACTGATAGGAGAGGCCACCCTGTCCCGTGGCTAGCCCTGTATGGGCACCTTCCCCTACTTCTTTGAACTGCCGATGGCGGTTGTTGTGTTGTTGGCTCACTATGTCTAGTAGTATACCTGGTCTGATTGCCCCTGGGTGAGGAGAAGGCATGACATGTGCTCCTGATCTGATGTGCCATTGTAGAACTGTCTGGCCTCAGGACTTGGCCGCTCTGGGGCCAACAGACACACAGTCATCCAGTCAGTGGAAAGAGTTTGCTAACGTTGTCAACACAAATGGGAATTAGACAGGATGAGTTCGTATTGCTTTGTGACTAATGTACTTACTCACAGGTTTTAGTCACTGGAGGGTTTGATGCATTGCTCAACTCTGGGTCTCTGTGACAAATACGTCCTTCCAGGTTGGAAAACACCTTTTGGGCAGTCATGTAACCTGTATCTGGGGAGGTAGCTTAGATGGTTAAGTCCCCTATTGTATTGACATTTGACAAACTAGCCAATACCTGCCCCATTCATTCTCACAACAACGCTAATGTTTGCTTTTGAGCAACAAGGATCTGTATCGTACTCATTCCCAGGGTCTTCTACATTCAAACTAGATGCGTCCTATTGTAAACTACTGCTTCCATTATCCCACAACTTCAACTAAGTCTGCTAGACTTATCCTCCTTCAATGGTGCCATGTGATGTTCTCTCTCGTTTCGCTTTCTTTTCTATTGAATTACCACCATTTTCTTGTGCAATCTCTGAGACCACAGGAGACTTGTTGGAGGAGAGATTAGGCTGATTGAAGTGAGGGAGTCTAGTAGATTTTTCCAGCGGCGCTCCAAAACAAGTGGGTGTCACTTTCACATCACCTCTTCAAATGGGCTTTTTAGAAAGTTTGTCAAACTACATCAGGGGCGTTTGAAAAATGGTTTATAGAGGAAATAGAAAGAGGGAAGAAGGGAGGGAGAGAGGGGGAGTGAGAGAGGAGGATGGAGAGAGGAGGAGGGAGAAAGGAGGAGATGAGGAAGGAGAGGAGGAGCAAGGACGAGGGAGAGAAGAGGAAGGAGAGAGGAGGAGCGAGAGGAGGAGCGAGAGAGGAAGGAGAGAGGAGGAAAGAGAGAGTAGGAAGGAGAGAGGAGGAGCGAAGAGTAGAAAGGAGGAGAGAGAGGAGGAAGGAGAGAAAGAGGAAGGAGAGAAAGGACGGAGAGAGGAGGAGCGAATGGAGGAGCGAGAGAGTAGGAGCGAGAGAGGAGAAAGAGAGTAGGAGCGAGAGAGGAGGAGAGAGTAGGAGCGAGAGAGGAGGAGCAAGAGAGAGGAGGAAGGAGAGAGAAGGAGCGAGAGAGTAGAAAGGAAAGAGTAGAAAGGAGAGAAAGAGGAAGGAGATAGGAGGAACGAGAGAGGAGCAGCACGAGAGGAGCAGGGAGAGAGGAGGAGCGAAGAGTAGAAAGAAGGAGGGAGAGAGAGAAGAGGAAGGAGAGAAAGAGGAGGGTGAGAGTAGGAAGGAGAGAGGAGGATCAAATGGAGGAGCGAGAGAGTAGGAGCGAGAGGAGGGGGAGAGAGAGGAGGGGCGAATGAAAGAGCGAGAGAGTAGGCGCGAGAGAGGAGGGAGAGAGAAAGGAGGGAGAGAGGAAGAGCAGGAAGGAGAGAGTAGGAGCGAGAGAAGAGGACAAGCGAGAGAGGAGGAAGGAGAGATAAGGAGTGAGAGAGGAGGAGCAAGAGAGGAGGAGCGAGAGAGTAGAAAGGAGAGAGGAGGAGGGAGAGAGGAGGAAAGAGAGAAAGAGGAAGGAGAGAAAGAGGAGGAATGAGAGAGGAGGAGCGAGAGAGGAAGAAGGAGCGAGAGAGGAAGAAGGAGAGAGGAGGAAGGAGAGAGGAGGAGCGAGAGAGGAGAAAGGAGAGAGGAAGGAAAGAGGAGGAGGGAGAGAGGAGTATCGAGAGAGGAGTGAGAGAAGAGCAGAGAGAGAGGAGTGAGAGAGGAGAAAGGAAAGAGGAGGAAGGAGAGAGGAGGAAGGAGAGAGGAGGAAGGAGAGGAGGAAGGAGCGAGAGTGTAGGAGCGAGAGGAGGGGGAGAGAGAGGAGGTGCGAATGAAAGAGCGAGAGAGTAGGCGCGAGAGAGGAGGGAGAGAGAAAGGAGGGAGAGAGGAAGAGCAGGAAGGAGAGAGTAGGAGCGAGAGAAGAGGACAAGCGAGAGAGGAGGAAGGAGAGAGAAGGAGTGAGAGAGGAGGAGCAAGAGAGGAGGAGCGAGAGAGGAGGAAGGAGAGAGGAGGAAGGAGAGGGGAGGAAGGAGAGAGGAGAAAGGAGAGAGGAGGAGGAATAGAGGAGGAGCAAGAGAAGATGAAGGAGAGAGGAGGAACGGAGAGAGGAGGAAGGAGAGAGGAGGAAGGAGAGAGGAGGGGAGAGAGGAGTGAGGAGGAAGGAAAGAGGAGTGAGGAGGAAGGAAAGAGGAGTGAGGAGGAGGGAGAGAGGAGTATCGAGAGAGGAGGAGCGAGAGAAGAGCAGGGAGAGAGGAGCGAGAGAGAGGAGCGAGAGAGAGGAGTGAGAGAGGAGCGAGAGAGGAGAAAGGAGAGAGGAGGAAGGAGAGAGGAGAGAGGAGGGGAAGGAAAGTGGAGTGAGGAGGAGAGGAGAAAGGAGGAGCGATAGAGGAGGAAGGAGAGTTGTGAGAGAGGAGGAAGGAGAACTGGGAGAGAGGAGGAAGTAGAGGAAGAAGGAGAGAGGAGGAAGGAGAAAGGAGGGAGAGAGTATGAAGGAGAGGAGGAAGGAGAGAGGAGGAGGGAAAGATGAGGAAGGAGAGAGGAGGAGGAATAGAGGAGGAGCGAGAGGAGGAGGAATAGAGGAGGAGCGAGAGGAGGAAGGAGAGAGAAGGAAGGAGGGAGGAGGAGGGAAAGAGGAGGAAGGAGAGAAGAGGAAGGAGAGGAGGAGGAATAGAGGAGGAGGAATAGAGGAGGAAGGAGAGAAGAGGAAGAAGAGAAGAGGAAGGAGAGAGGAGGAGGAATAGAGGAGAAAGGAGAGAGGAGGAAGGAAAGAGGAGGAACGGAGAGAGGAGGAACGGAGAGAGGAAGAAGGAGAGAGATGCGCACACCTCTGGTTTCTGAGAAGCTTCAAAATCAGGCATCTCTGTGTGACAGAGGTTTTTCTTTTGAAAAGTTGTTTCTCTCTTAGATGCCATGTTGTTGACACCCAGCTCAGGAGAGGAGAGGAGATGAGGGAAGGATGAGAGAGAAGGTAAAGGGTGAAGGTGTGTTGAGAAAGGAAAGGATAGAGAGGGAGGAGGGAGACGGAAAGAAAAAGAGAAACACAGAAGCAACCGCTCTCACTTTTCTTTTCTCAGAAGCGACCCTGAGTCCAGCCTTTTTTCCCCTTGGGGAATGCGCTCACAAAATGCCTGCTAACTGCTGGGCCCACAAAGCACAGTTGTGTTTATGTATCTTGCTCTGCAGTAGAACTACAATGCCCTGATAGAGCTTTCATCTTCCATAAACACAGATGTAGAGAATATTCCCTCTGCAGTTCCCTGCTAGCTATCTACTGAACACCATTAACATGCCATTCCTCCACTGGGAGGAGAAGCTAATGGATCTTAGCATGATAATTGTACTCTGAGGTAAAATGCAAAACACTACAACCAACAAAGTTTTTAAAAGGAAAGACTTTTGAATGTCACTTAATGTCATGGTAATATTGGGCTTCAGCAGAGACAAAAGACAACATTTCTTCCTAAAAACAATTCACTACTACTATTCAACATGGAGATCCCTTTAAGGACATAAAGTGCATAACTAACAAAAACAATACCCATTCAATTTAAGAAAAGACAGAATATCTGAGTACCATATGCCTGCCTTTGGATTGTCGGCCATTTTACCCTAAAAGCCACTGCATAGAGAGCTCCCTTAGGAACTTCACAAGGCTCAGTGTTGTCCTTTAACCACAATCATACAATCAGAGGGGCTAGTCGTCTGAATCAAATACAGAGCTGAGAGGCCTTCCCATAGGACCCAGGCATGGAAGCAGTTGCATCATTATGCCTTTGGAAAGCATGGGCAGATTGGAAACTGAACCTCAGCTCCAGACCCGTTTGGCCGAGCTGCAGCCATTAGAGGAAGAATCACACAGAGCCCTGTGATGGTGCTTGTGAGGAGAACCCCAGGAGTACCAGGGGAAATTTAGTCTCTCTCTCTCTGTTTGCATGTATCAATCCATCTGCATGTGCCAAAGCAATCACATCACGTAAGCCTAATTCTAACCCTATGGGTGGGACTGGCTGAATGGTCTTGGATCATTTCATTGAATATGCCACGGCCCCATCCCATAGCACCTATGATGTGAGCCCAGCACAGTAAGGGTGTGTGTAGTGGGATTACAAGGACTAGACTTGTAACCTCAACCATGGGTGAAAATAGATGACCATATGAGACTAAAGTGACTCAACATCATGGTGGCCAACGTCTGCTCCAGCTGCCACGCTACCACACACTTACTCAACTTATCAATGAAGTCAGTAGCTGAACTGGTACAGTCAGCAATCTTATCAACTTATCAATGAAGTCAGTAGCTGATCTGGTACAGTCAGCGATCTTATCAACTTATCAATGAAGTCAGTAGCTTAACTGGTACAGTCAGCAATCTTATCAACGAAGTCAGTAGCTGAACTGGTACAGTCAGCAATCTTATCAACTTATCAATGAAGTCAGTAGCTGAACTGGTACAGTCAGCGATCTTATCAACTTATCAATGAAGTCAGTAGCTGAACTGGTACAGTCAGCGATCTTATCAACTTATCAATGAAGTCAGTAGCTTAACTGGTACAGTCAGCGATCTTATCAACTTATCAATGTAGTCAGTAGCTGAACTGGGGATGAGCTTGGTGTGAGAGCCCAGAGTTCCTTAAAATAGAAACTGGCTGTCGGGGCTTAGCAACATATGGCGAGGACCAGACCCAGCCGCAGGTCATTTCCTGCTGGTGGTCAGACAAGACACGCCATGGTGGGCGAGGCCTGCGTACGGGGCTTAATGTGGAACCACAGGAGATGATAAGATTCAAGGTGGCGAAGGATAGAGTCAGAGTGAGTCACTGGGACACTTCTGAAGAGGCGTCGTGTGTGGGGTGTGTGTGTGTGTGTGTGGTCATAACTCCACCCTACAGGGCTAGGACTTGCCGAAAATCCACCAAACCCCCCTTTATTGTCAACTGTGACTCAAAAGTCACTGAAATGAAAGAAAACATTTTGAGTGTCACAGATTCCAAAGAAACACAGACCTCCAAAATCCATTTATAAACCACTGTGGTATTCAGGCTACTACATTCTATGGGGAGATTTTCTGGCAAACAGAAAATAAGAAATTGAATACATTTATTTTAAACATTGGCTTAATCACCAAAATGGTTGACCTTGGATATCTCATTGAACACCTCCTTAGCTGTCTTACTCTGCTCTAAACTAGCTGAGCCTGTTTCCAAATACATTCAAAACCAGATTATGAAACATTCTCTAAAAATCTGGAAACGTTTGGTCTCAGTGAATTTTCAACTTCTGCCCCATTATTAAAGAATCATATATTCTCTCCATCAA
The DNA here is from genome assembly GCF_057628025.1 of Oncorhynchus mykiss. Lineage (NCBI taxonomy): Eukaryota > Metazoa > Chordata > Actinopteri > Salmoniformes > Salmonidae > Oncorhynchus > Oncorhynchus mykiss. Next base: position 63,096,583 of record NC_143034.1, on the reverse strand, counting down.
TATTAGACAGGGCGTTTCATATCTGGGCTGGAGAAGGGATCTCCTCACCGAACGTCTTGTACATTGATTTAGCATCTTTTGAACAGTTAGTCCTAAAGTTAAATATACCTAGATCCCATTTCTTTAGATAACTAGTTAAGGTCAGTTATGAAAACTTAGGACACTAAAGAGGCTTTTCTACTGACTCTGAAAAACACAACAAGAAAGATGCCAATCTGCATGAACGTGCCTTAGGCATGCTGCAAGGACGCACGAGGACTACAGATGTGGCCAGGGCAATAAATTACAATGTTGGTACTGTGAGACGCCTAAGACAGAGCTACAGGGAGACAGGTCGGACAGCGGATCGTCTTAGCAGTGGCAGACCACGTGTAACAACACCTGCACAATATCGGTACATCCGAACATCACACCTGTGGGACAGGTACAGGATGGCAACAACAACGGCCCGAGTTAATCCCTCCATTTTTTTATTTTTTTATTTCACCTTTATTTAACCAGGTAGGCCTGTTGAGAACAAGTTCTCATTTACAACTGCGACCTGGCCAAGATAAAGCACAGCAGTTCGACACATTCAACAACACAGAGTTACACATGGAATAAACAAAACATACAGTCAAAAATACAGCAGAACAAAGAAAAATCTATATACAGTGAGTGCAAATGAGGTCAAATAAGGGCAATAAATAGGCAATAAATAGGCCATGGTGGTGAAGTAATTACAATATAGCAATTAGACACAGAAATGGTAGATGTGCAGAAGAGTAATGTGCAAGTAGAGATACTGGGGTGCAAAGGAGCAATAAATAAATACAGTATGGGGATGAGGTAGTTGGATGGGCTGTTTACAGATGGGCTATGTACAGGTGCAGTGATCTGTGAGCTGCTCTGACAGGAAAAGCAGTGCCAAAGGAGGAATTGGCTTTGGGGGTGACCAGTGAGATATACCTGCTGTAGCGCGTGCTACAGGTGGGTGTTGCTATAGTGACCACTGAGCTGAGATAAGGTGGGGCTTTACCTAGCAGAGACTTGTAGATGACCTGGAGCCAGTGGGTTTGGCGACGAGTATGAGCGTACAGGTCGCAGTGGTGAATAATATATGGGGCATTGGTGACAAAACGGATGGCACTGTGATAAACTGCATCCAATTTCTTGAGTAGAGTGGAGTCTATTTTATAGATGACATCGCCAAAGTCGTAGGATGGTCAGTTTTACGAGGGTAAGTTTGGCAGCATAAATGAAGCATATTTCGCTTTGTTTGCAAAATAGGAAGCCGATTCTAGATTTAATTTTGGATTGGAGATGCTTAATGTGAGTCTGGAAGGAGAGATTACAGTCTATCCAGACACCTAGGTATTTGTAGTTGTCCACATATTCTAAGTCAGAACCGTCCAGAGTAGTGATGCTGGACGGGCTGGCAGGTGCGGGCAGTGATCAGTTGAAGAGCATGCACTTAGTTTTACTTGCATTTAAGAGCAGTTGGAGGCCACGGAAGTTGAGTTGTATGGCATTGAAGCTCGTCTGGAGGTTAGTTAACACAGTCGGAGGTTTACATACAACTTAGCCAAATACATTTAAACTCAGTTTATCACAATTCCTGATTTAATGCTAGTAAAAATTCCCTGTCTTAGGTCAGTTAGGATCACCACTTTATTTTAAGAATGTGAATTGTCAGCATAACAGTAGAGAGAATAATTTATTTCAGCTTTTATTTCTTTCATCACATTCCCAGTGGGTCAGAAGTTTACATACACTCAATTAGTATTCGGTAGCATTGCCTTTAAATTGTTTAACTTGGGTCAAATGGTTCGGGTAGCCTTCCACAATAAGTTGTGACTTTTGGCCCATTCCTCCTGACAGAGTTTGTGTAACCGAGTCAGGTTTGTAGGCCTCCTTTCTCGCACACGCTTTTTCAGTTCTTCCCACAAATTTTCTATAGGATTAAGGTCAGGGCTTTGTGATGGCCAGTCCAATACCTTGACTTTGTTGTCCTTAAGCCATTTTGCCACAAATTTTTTGCGATATACAGTGCCTTGCGAAAGTATTCGGCCCCCTTGAACTTTGCGACCTTTTGCCACATTTCAGGCTTCAAACATAAAGATATAAAACTGTATTTTTTGTGAAGAATCAACAACAAGTGGGACACAATCATGAAGTGGAACGACATTTATTGGATATTTCAAACTTTTTTAACAAACCAAAAACTGAAAAATTGGGCGTGCAAAATTATTCAGCCCCTTTACTTTCAGTGCAGCAAACTCTCCAGAAGTTCAGTGAGGATCTCTGAATGATCCAATGTTGACCTAAATGACTAATGATGATAAATACAATCCACCTGTGTGTAATCAAGTCTCCGTATAAATGCACCTGCACTGTGATAGTCTCAGAGGTCCGTTAAAAGCACAGAGAGCATCATGAAGAACAAGGAACACACCAGGCAGGTCCAAGATACTGTTGTGAAGAAGTTTAAAGCCGGATTTGGATACAAAAAGATTTCCCAAGCTTTAAACATCCCAAGGAGCACTGTGCAAGCGATAATATTGAAATGGAAGGAGTATCAGACCACTGCAAATCTACCAAGACCTGGCCGTCCCTCTAAACTTTCAGCTCATACAAGGAGAAGACTGATCAGAGATGCAGCCAAGAGGCCCATGATCACTCTGGATGAACTGCAGAGATCTACAGCTGAGGTGGGAGACTCTGTCCATAGGACAACAATCAGTCGTATATTGCACAAATCTGGCCTTTATGGAAGAGTGGCAAGAAGAAAGCCATTTCTTAAAGATATCCATAAAAAGTGTTGTTTAAAGTTTGCCACAAGCCACCTGGGAGACACACCAAACATGTGGAAGAAGGTGCTCTGGTCAGATGAAACCAAAATTGAACTTTTTGGCAACAATGCAAAACGTTATGTTTGGCGTAAAAGCAACACAGCTCATCACCCTGAACACACCATCCCCACTGTCAAACATGGTGGTGGCAGCATCATGGTTTGGGCCTGCTTTTCTTCAGCAGGGACAGGGAAGATGGTTAAAATTGATGGGAAGATGGATGGAGCCAAATACAGGACCATTCTGGAAGAAAACCTGATGGAGTCTGCAAAAGACCTGAGACTGGGACGGAGATTTGTCTTCCAACAAGACAATGATCCAAAACATAAAGCAAAATCTACAATGGAATGGTTCAAAAATAAACATATCCAGGTGTTAGAATGGCCAAGTCAAAGTCCAGATCTGAATCCAATCGAGAATCTGTGGAAAGAACTGAAAACTGCTGTTCACAAATGCTCTCCATCCAACCTCACTGAGCTCGAGCTGTTTTGCAAGGAGGAATGGGAAAAAATGTCAGTCTCTCGATGTGCAAAACTGATAGAGACATACCCCAAGCGACTTACAGCTGTAATCGCAGCAAAAGGTGGCACTACAAAGTATTAACTTAAGGGGGCTGAATAATTTTGCACGCCCAATTTTTCAGTTTTTGATTTGTTAAAAAAGTTTGAAATATCCAATAAATGTCGTTCCACTTCATGATTGTGTCCAACTTGTTGCTGATTCTTCACAAAAAAATACAGTTTTATATCTTTATGTTTGAAGCCTGAAATGTGGCAAAAGATCGCAAAGTTCAAGGGGGCCGAATACTTTCGCAAGGCACTGTATATACAGTTGAAGTCAGAAGTTTACATACACTTACGTTGGAGTCATTAAAACTCGTTTTTCAACCACTCCACAAATTTCTTGTTAACAAACGATAGTTTTGGCAAGTCGTTTAGGACATCTACTTTGTGCATGACACAAGTAATGTTTCTAACAATTGTTTACAGACAGATTATTTCACTTATAATTCACTGTATCACAATTCCAGTGGGTCCGAAGTTTACATACAGTAAGTTGACTGTGCCTTTAAACAGCTTGGAAAATTCCAGAAAATGATGTCATGGCTTTAGAAGCTTCTGATAGGCTAATTGACATCATTTGAGTCATTTGGAGGTGTACCTGTGGATGTATTTCAAGGCCTACCTTCCAACTCAGTACCTCTTTGCTTGACATCATGGGAAAATCAAAAGAAATCAGCCAAGACGTCATAAAATAAATTGTAGACCTCCACAAGTCTGGTTCAGCCTTGGGAGCAATTTCCAAACGTCTGAAAGTACCACGTTCATCTGTACAAACAATAGCACGCAAGTGTAAACAACATGGGACCACGCAGCCGTCATACCGCTCAGGAAGGAGACGCATTCTGTCTTCTAGAGATGAAGGTACTTTGGTGCGAAAAGTGCAAATCAATCCCAGAACAACAGCAAAGGACCTTGTGAAGATGCTGGAGGAAACAGGCACAAAAATATCTATATCCACAGTAAAACGAGTCCTATATCGACATAACCTGAAAAGCTGCTCAGCAAGGAAGAAGCCACTGCTCCAAAACCGCCATAAAAAAGCCAGACTATGGTTTGCAACTGCACATAGGGACAAAGATCGTACTTTTTGGAGAAATGTCCTCTGGTCTGATGAAACAAAAATAGAACTGTTTGGCCAAAACGACCATCGTTATGTTTAAAGGAAAAAGGCGGAGGCTGCAAGCCGAAGAACACCATCCCAACCGTGAAGCACGGGGGTGGCAGCATCATGCTGTGGGGGTGCTTTGTTGCAGGAGGGAATGGTGCACTTCACAATAGATGGCATCATGAGGCAGGAAAATTATGCGGATATATTGAAGCAACATCTCAAGACATCAGTCAGGAAGTTAAAGCTTGGTCGCAAATAGGTCTTCAAAATGGACAATAATTAATGATTAAATGTCAGGAATTGTGAAAAACTGAGTATAAAGGCATTTGGCTAAGGTGTATGTAAACTTTCGACTTGAACTGTATGTATGTATATTTCAGGGGCAGTTGCTCCATGAACAAATGCCTGGGGGTTAGACCTGAGTCATATTCATTAGGCACCAAATGGAGAAAAAGAAACTGCCTGAAACCGGGAGGGACTACCTGAACTTGCCCAATAAGAAATGCTTTCATTTTTCATGCAAAACGTTTTGCTACTGTGTTCTCTAATGAAATTGACCCTGTTAGTTGTCAGACCTGTGATATAAACCTGTTGCTCTAGTAGACTCCATGCCCAAGGTTAAAACATACAGAACACATCCGAGGCAACCAGGGGTAAGAAAACAGACGGTCTGACTGAAAAAAAGACCATAAAACAACCACTGTGAAACCAGATAAGCCCATCTACAAAAGCCAGTCAGGTCTGTTGGCAGGAGTTTCTCTGTTCCCTTTGTGGGGTTGGAGGTAAGAGGTGCAGGAAACAATTTTTCAACTCACCCACACACACACACACGTACATACACACACATTCCCAGCCCAGACAGTAAAACCCCAGTTCACCACCATTTCCTCTCTTGAAAGTCAAGTGCTTCTGAGCGCCTTTTAACTAGGCCCCATATCACCACGCCGGGTAGTGATCTGGCCTCTATAAAACTACTGAGAGGGCTGGCCGGCTCTCCTTCCTGGCTCCTCAACACACAGTCTGGGACTGACAGCTGACTGCTATCAACCTACTACACACAGACACACACACTACCATAAACACACACACACACTAATACAGCACACACACACACAGAATAATATTCCAAGCATTAGTTCCCATTTTCAGGCTCGAAGGCCCTGCTTTCTTTCACCTCTTGATTCTCAACAAACAGCAGTGAGGAAGACTGTGACACTTGGTGCCTGACTGGGCTGAAAATGTAATAACACAGAACACAGTCTCCTCTCCTCCAGTCAGAATGAATTGACCACATTAGTCTCCTCTCCTCCAGTCAGAATGAATAGACCACATTAGTCTCCTCTCCTCCAGTCAGAATGAATATAACCACATTAGTCTCCTCTCCTCCAATCAGAATGAATATAACCACATTAGTCTCCTCCAGTCAGAATTAATATAACCACATTAGTCTCATCTCCTCCAGTCAGAATGAATAACCACATTAGTCTCCTCCAGTCAGAATGAATATCACCACATTAGTCTCCTCCAGTCAGAATGAATAACCACAATAGTCTCCTCTCCTCCAGTCAGAATGAATATTACCACATTAGTCTCCTCCAGTCAGAATGAATATCACCACATTAGTCTCCTCTCCTCCAGTCAGAATGAATATCACATTAGTCTCCTCCAGTCAGAATGAATATCACCACATTAGTCTCCTCTCCTCCAGTCAGAATGAATAACCACATTAGGAGGGCTGATGAGCATTGTTGGTGGTGCCCATTGAACCACTCTCTCTCGCTCCCACGTTTCCCCTCTCTCTCTCTCTCTCTCTCTATTCCTCCCTCTCACTCTCTCTATCCCCCTCTGTCCCCCCTGTCCCTCTCCCTTCTTGGCCAGCTCACTGAAGTTGATCTAATTGAGTACAGCATTTCTCCAGGGGGACATAAAAAGCCATGGCGATTAGAGTCAAGTCATGCTCAGTTTTATATTAACAGTGTGAGTAAAGGCGGGTGGGGGACTTCAAAGCGTCCTTTCAAAATGGGATTTTCAGCTTAAATCCACATAAGGAAAAACTGTCACCACTGGTCTGGTTTTTTCTCTCTTAAAGGGGCATTCGGAATCGTCCCTTTAGAAACAACACAAACGCAACACAAAGCGCAGCCTAGAACACAATTTTCATGCATAAGGAGATTAAACTCTTTACCAGAGTGACAACAGTGTGGCACTATGTTACATTTGCTTTGAATGGGACTTAACTTGTGGTTCACAGTTTTGGGTTAATGTTATGATCTTGGACTCTTACTCCTTAGAATTTGGATTCACAAATTCTCACGTTATCGTCCCGTTGACATGGAATAGGAGATTGACCAGGCCTACCTCCATCACTATGGATAAAGCCTAGAAGGCCAGCATCCCGGAGTCGCCTCTTCACTGCTGATGTTGAGACTGGTGTTTTGCGGGTACTATTTAATGAAGATGCCAATTGAGGACTTGAGAGGCGTCTGTTTCTCAAACTAGACACTCTAATGTACTTGTCCTCTTGCTCAGTTGTGCACCGGGGCATCCCACTCCTCTTTCTAATCTGGTTAGACCCAGTTGGCACTGTTCTGGCTTGGATTTTGCTCTGACATGTACTGTCAACTGTGTGACCGTATATAGACAGGTGTGTGCCTTTGTCTAATTAATAGAATTTACCACAGGTGGACTCCAATAAAGTTGTAGAAATATTACAGGATGATAATGATCAATGGAAACAGGATGCACATGAGCTCAATTTCATGTCATAGCAAAGGATCTGAATTCTTATGTAAATAAGGTATAGTTTTTTATATATATATATATATATAAATGTGCAACAATTCTAAAAACCAGATTTTGCTTTGTGATTATGGCATATTGTGTGTGGATTGATGATGTTTTAAAAATGTAATTCAATTTAGAATAAGGCTATAAAGTCATTTTTGGGGAAAAAGTCAAGGGGTCTGAATACTTCCTGAATGCACTGTACATGTACAGTAGGTATGAAAAAAGTGACTATGAATAGATAATAAACAGCGAGTAGCAGCAACGTAAAAAAGGGGGTCAAGCAAATAGTCTGGGTAGCCATTTGCGTAACTGTTCAGCAGTCTTATGACTGGGTAGAAGCGGTTAAGGAGCCTTTTGGACCAAGACTTGGTGCTCCGGTACCACTTGCCTGGCCCCAGTGATGTGCTGGGCCGTACACGCTGCCCTCTGTTGCGCCTTGCGGTCAGATACCGAGCAGTTTTCATACCAAGCGGTGATGAAACCAGTCAGGATGCTCTCAATGTTGTAGACATCTAATTCTTTGAGAATCTGAAGACCCATGCCAAATCTTTTCAGTCTCCTGAGGGGAAATAGGCATTGTCATGAACGCTTCACAACTGTCTTAATGTGTCTGAACCATGATAGTTTGTTAATAACTTAGTGCCTGCAAGAAACTTGAAGCTCTCAACCAAGAGGAGAGGAGACTAGTAGATTAGTGTCCCGCTCCTTGAAAGTGTCAGCTTTAGCCTTTAGCTCAGTGCGGATGTGGCCTGTAATCCATGGCCTCTGGTTGGGATATGTACTGATGGTCAGAGTTGGGATGATGTCGTCGACGCACTTATTGATGAAGCCGGTGACTGATATGGCATACTCCCCATGGCATACTCCCCATGGCATACTCCCCATGGCATACTCCCCATGGCATACTCCCCATGGCATACTCCCCATGGCATACTTCCCATGGCATACTCCCCATGGCATACTCCCCATGGCATACTCCCCATGGCATACTCCCCATGGCATACTCCCCATGGCATACTTCCCATGGCATACTCCCCATGGCATACTCCCCATGGCATACTCCCCAATGCCTTCGGCTGAATCCCGGAACATATTCCAGTCTGTGCTCTTAAAACAGTCCTGTATCTTAGCATCCACGTCATCTGACCAATTCCATATTGATCGAGTACTTCCTATGCTTGAGTTTTTGCTTGTAATCAAGAATCAGGAGGATAGAATTATGGTCAGATTTGCCAAATGGAGGACAAGGGAGAGTTTTGTACACGTCTCTGTGTGTGGAGTGAAGGTGGTCTAGAGTTTTGTACACGTCTCTGTGTGTGGAGTGAAGGTGGTCTAGAGTTTTGTACGTGTCTCTGTGTGTGGAGTGAAGGTGGTCTAGAGTTTTGTACGCGTCTCTGTGTGTGGAGTGAAGGTGGTCTAGAGTTTTGTACGCGTCTCTGTGTGTGGAGTGAAGGTGGTCTAGAGTTTTGTACGTGTCTCTGTGTGTGGAGTGAAGGTGGTCTAGAGTTTTGTACGCGTCTCTGTGTGTGGAGTGAAGGTGGTCTAGAGTTTTTTCCCCCTCTGGTTGCACATGTGACATGCTGGTAGAAATAAGTGAAAATGGATTTAAGCATTCCTGCATTGAAGTCCCCAGCCACTAGGAGCCCCACTTCTGGGTGAACATTCTCTTGTTCGCTTATGGCCTTATATAGCACGTTGAGTGTGGTCTTAGTGCCAGCATCGGTTTGTGGTGGTAAATAGACTACTATGGAAAATATAGATGGAAACTCTCTTGGTAAAGAGTGTTGTCTACAGCTTATCATAAGGTACTCTACCTCAGTATTGATTGAGGTACTCAACAGGTATTGCTTTCTGGAATGGTTGATGGTTATTAGATGGTTGTCTATGGTTAGGTGGGTGTTCTAGTGCCCACCTCTTTCTCCTGTCTTGCTACTGGGGTCTGCTCATCAGTCCCGGTGCTGTTCTTCAGGCTGGATTTGAGGAATATCTACAGTATGGAAATAAAAGAGTGGGTAAGAAAGAGACGGGGGAGAGAGTGAGGAAAAGGTAACACTTATCTGCCCTCAACACACATGGGAACCCTCCCTTACACTTACCGGAGACAAGGGGATAGGGTTCTCTCTCAAATACCTGGGGTTCTCAATCTGCAAGAGAACAAGAAAAGAAACAGAAAAAAAGCCCTTTACTTATTTTGCATCTCCTCCTTTTTCTCAAGACAAGGCTCCACCACACACACACACACACACACACACACACACACACACACACACGTCCCTCCCGACCTCCGCCCTCGGTTTGTCTTAAACAATACAGGACTTCAAACTTCAAAGGCCAGCACTTAACACACAGTTAGTTTCTTCCCTCAGCTCTGACTGTTTACAGAAAGGGAATACCTCGGGCCACTTCAAGGCATTGTGTGTGTTCAGCTCAGCTAGGCCCATTTCCGCTTGGCTCCTCTTTCTGCCAGTCAGCCCTTTTGTCAACCCCTGTTACTCCGTAAGCTATCCATGACGCGTCTATCGGCCCAGAGAGACAGATGTGTATACATACTCCCTCACCAAACACGCCCGCTCTGTCCCCTTTGATTACACAGGGAAGAAAAAACACAATGAGACTGAAGAGACGGCTAACAGGAACGACAACTCTGACGTCAGCCCACCTTAGAGTGTGTTAAGACACAAGTGGACTGACTGACATGGCTATGGAGTAAAACCATCAATGGTTCAACTCTGTTAGGGGATTTAGCCGGGAGGAGAAACTGTACTGTAGTGAGTCGACGGAGTTGGCGGTTTCATCTAATTTCATTCTCCTTCTTCTCCTTTCCTCTTGTTGTGAGTGACCTCCTTATTTCTCTATGAACTTCCCAGGCAGCTTCACACAGTGTGGAAGACAGCTGCAAGGGAGCAGGCGGGATCACAGCCTTCTGAAACAGAGATCCTCTGACTTTGTAGATGACAACAAATGACAGAGAGAGAGAGAGGAAAGAGTTCTACAGCTAAGGCTCAAAGGGCCAGGGAGGGGCGAAGGACGGGAGTAGAGTGTGTGTGTGTGTGTGTGTGTGTTTGTGTGTTTGTGCGTGTTTTCTCTGTGGTGTGAAGGTTCAAGTTGGTGAGCTCATTCAGTAATCCTAAATGAATGGGGGACTGAGGACTGTTTGAAGGCCCAGAGCTGGAGACCAAACTGGTCTGAACTATATGACATGTCAGTAAGACAGTGGACATCCAGTATACTCCAGAACGACCAATCATTCAATACTAAACAGGCAGTGGCTGGACAAACCTCTGCCCTCTGAGCATAGAAACACTTTTGTTTAACCTCTGACACCCAGTTCAGCAAATCAGGCTTATAAATAAAAGTTATTATAAAGTCTTAACATTTTTGAATATTGAAAGACGTCCCACACTTACCTCCCTCTCTGTGGAGCGGAGCAGCCCACATCCAACTCTGACCATGGGAGGCCCACATGCCAAGGCTTGCAGGGCAGGGCCAGACCAGACATTGGTGGTGAAACATAAACTGGTGGTAGACTAAACTAAAGTGTGTGTTTGCTTGTGATGTCTGCCTAGCACGGGTACTGGATCCTGTCTGTGGCATTCTCCCTGACAAGGACAGATGGATGAGGCGGCCGCAGACAGAGGAGAGAAGAGAGGAGAGAGGAGAAGAAAGGAGAGCCACTCCACATCAAGGACCTACTGCTCAAGCCAAACAAACACACGTTGTGATGCATCACTTCCTAACGTTGACCCAACGTTGGGCAACAGGTCTGTGAGGCAGACAGGGACAATCGACTGGACTATGAGGGGAAAGACTGCGGTTGTTCTGTTCTCTCCTAAAGGTGAGAGGGAGAGACCTGGCTAGGTGGCTAGATGGCTCTGGGGTACAGACATTTCAAAGAGGATACCAGAAAAGTTTAAACAAATCATGACCAGGCAAGACAGAATTACATTGAGGCAGCAGAGAATGCTGCAGACAGCTGGTAGTTTCAGCCACTGCAACCAAACATCCTGCTCTTAACTCTGTCTATGTTCCACAGTGCAGAGAGCACAGGCACACAGCTTAACCCTGTCTATGTTCCACAGTGCAGAGAGCACAGCCACACAGCTTAACCCTGTCTATGTTAAACAGTGCAGAGAGCACAGCCACACAGCTTAACTCTGTCTATGTTCCACAGTGCAGAGAGCACAGGCACACAGCTTAACCCTGTCTATGTTCCACAGTGCAGAGAGCACAGCCACACAGCTTAACTATGTCTATGTTCCACAGTGCAGAAAGCACAGCCACACAGCTTAACTCTGTCTATGTTCCACAGTGCAGAGTACAACCACCTGTAGATCTATTATAGATGATGCTGGTGGTAGTGGAGGCTAGGGGAGCATTGCCAAGCACACTGCCTCTTATCATTATCACTACCACAACACAGAGCAGAGCAGGGCTTCACGTTCCCGTCTGATACAGGGAGAGAGAGATGAGAGAGAATCATCAACTTCATCAAAAAAGAGAGAGACCCGTACAGGTGGAGGGGGAGAGAGAGGGGGAGAGAGAGGGAGAGAGAAAGAATAAATAAGAGAATAAAGACAACATCAGTGTACTGCTTATCTCTCCCAGGTCCAGTAACTCTCCAGACACAGGAGATAAGACAGGAACACATCTAAAGACTCTCAGTCTCCCTCTCCTCCTTCCTCCTCATCCTCCTCTAGCCCTCATCTCACTGCTCTCTGACTGTATCCCTGTGGTCTGACAGACACTGCAGCTGTGTAGGTGCTAGTCAGTAGTTGTGTGTCAGTGTGACAGGCAACGTGTAGTCTACTGGGCATGGGGTACTCTCTCATCCAATGGTGGTATATTTCATATAACCAGCCTGGAACTGGCTGTGACTGCAATATGCTTCTCAGGCGTCTAGGGCTCCCCCTTTGCTTCAAACAAGCAGGAATTGTAATCCAAACCCTGGTGTGAGAGGCCTATATACTGTACTTACGATGTTCACAGACATGGAATAAATTAGGGACGATTTTTAGCAGGACACAACGTTTTGGGACATTCAGACAGAAATACAGTACATAACCTTAAGTATGTGGACACCTGCTCATCGAACATCTCATTCCAAAATCATGGGCATTAATATGGAGTTGGTCCCCCCTCCGCTGCTATAATGGCCTCCACTTTTCTGGGAAGTCTTTCCACTAAATGTTGGAACATTGCTGTGGGGACTTGCTTCCACTTAGCCACAAGAGCATTAGTGAGTTTGGGCCCTGATGTTGGGAGATTAGGCCTGGCTCGCAGTCAGCGTTCCAATTCATCCCAAAGGTGGTCAATGGGGTTGAGGTCAAGGCTCTGTGCAGGCCAGTCAAGTTCTTCTCCACATACCTCGACAAACCATTTCTGTATGGACCTCGCTTTGTGCACGGGGGCATTGTCATGCTGAAACAGGAAAGGGCCTTCCCCAAATGGTTGCCACAAAGTCGGAAGCACAGAATAGTCTTTACACCACACCAGCCGACGCTTGGCATTGATCTTAGGCTTGTGTGCAGCTGCTCGGCCATGGAAACCCATTTCATGAAGCTACCGACGAACAGCTAGGGTGCTGACATTGCTTCCAGAAGCAGTTTGGAACTCGGTAGTGAGTGTTGCAACCGAGGACAGTGTTGCTCCTAGACGTTTCCACTTCACAATAACAGCACTTACAGTTAACCAGGGCAGCTCTAGCAGGGAAGAAATGTGGCGAAATGACTAGTTGGAAAGGTGGCATCCTATGACGGTGCCACATTGAAATTACTGAGCTCTTCGTTAAGGCCATTCTACTGCCATGTTTGTCTATGGAGATTCCATGGCGGTGTGCTCGATTTTATACACCATTAGCAATGGGTGTGGCTGAAATAGCCGTATCCACTCATTTGAAGGGGTGTCCACATACTTTTGTATATATAGCACAGGCTCGTGGTCATGGCTGGAGCGGAATAAGTGGAATGGTCTCAAATACATTGATACCATTTAATTTGCTCTGTTCCAGCCATTATTATGAGCCGTCCTCCCCTCAGCAGCCTCCAGTGATATTTTGTGTATGTTATGCATGCTTATCGGACTAGAATATGGAATCATGTTGGCTCTATTCGTAGCATTTCTATCTGCCACGTTCAACAACGTTTGGCTACTGAATGTGGCCCTGGCAGACATACCCCCAGGTTCCAGCTGTTGAGGCGAGTTTCCAGGTCACTGTCGTCAGGAGACGGCACCCCTGGCTTCCTGTGGCCATCCACCTAGGGACCAAAGAGAATAGGTGATACTGAATGTGGGACAACAAGTGCACATACTGTTCAGTAGGGTGTGTTGTATTCTTATCACCCAGCCCCACCCAACTGCTTCTCCAACCCTTCTTTACTATACTCTCCTCCCCTCCATTCGCCTTCCTTACTCTCCTCATCCTTCTCCTCTCTCCTTTCCTCCGTTCTCCTTCCTTACTCTCCTCCCCCCACCCTCCTCCATTCTCCTTCCTTAGTCTTCTCATCCCTCTCCTCTCTCCTTTCCTCCATTCTCCTTCCTTACTCTCCTCCCCTCCTCTCCCCTCCATTCCCAATCCTTACTCTCATCCCTCTCCTTTCCTCCATTCTCCTTCCTTACTCTCCCCCCCACCCTCCTCCATTCTCCTTCCTTACTCTCCTCCCCTCATCTCTCCTCCATTCCCAATCCTTACTCTCATCCCTCTCCTTTCCTCCATTCTCCTTCCTAACCCCCCCACCCTCCTCCATTCTCCTTCCTTAGTCTGGTCTCCCCTCTCCTCTTTGCCTCCCTCTCCTCTTTGTCTCCTCCTCCTCTCTCCTATCCTCCATTCTCCTCCCCTTTCCTCCACCACCCCTACCCTCCTCTCTCCCATTCGCCTTCCTTGCTCTCCTCTTCTCCCCTCCTTCTCCTCTTTGCCTCCCTCTCCTCCTCTCCTCCTCCTACCCACGCCAGATGTTTGGCGGTTCCAGACCATTACCGTCCCCGTCCTGTCCCCCTACAGTCTAAATTCCAGTCCAGGGGTCACAACTCTCTCCCCTCTGTTGTTTTGCTCAGTCTTTTGTTACAGGGCGCCCCACTCCTGAAACGCTGTTATATAATGTGAACGTTGTGTGAATGTTATGCAAACGTTTCCAGAGTGCTGCTGTTGATTCAGGATCAGGTTTTGTGAACATTTCGTATATACGTTATAATGTGAACATTTCCAGGGTGCTGTTGTTTTTCGGGTCAGGTTTTGCCTGGGGTTGGGTTTGGGGCTTGGTGAGGGTGAGATATCTAAGAAAGAGAAATATCCAATAAAGTCAAAGTGTAGGCATTTTTTTAACCCGACTGAAATTAGGTGGAGGGTGGACCTCTCCCTCTCTCTTTGTCTCTCGTAACAGAACAAGGCACACTGCCAAGTTAACACCTCATATTACACAGACAAATGACGGAAATACCAGGCTGATTAAAATGGTCATAGTCCTGATTCATCGCCTGTAAATGTCACCCACAGTGTTTATTATCATTGATATCGTGGTATGCCAAGTACGAGTGTCACGCACGGTGTAATGTCATACTCTCTGTGTCGCAGCCATTCAACCTACCGTGTGAAAATACAATCAATGGTACGATATGAAGGAGAACGTCATTACAGAATAGAATATGTCCTGCCGGAAATGTAAGACTCCGTAATTACAAACTCAGTAACTAAGATAAAATAGGCTAAACGTAAAGAGTTGCCAAGTAGTGACAAGGAGTGTTGTAGAGTACTGCTGACCCCTTTGTTGTGGTCTTCAGAAGAGCGTTTCACTGGGCTGGAGGCCAGGGGCCGAGATGGAGACATCTCCTCATATAGCCGTCTTCTCCTGGATACAGAGGGAATGAGAGAGAGAGAGAGAGAGAGAGAGAATGTGAGAAAGAGAGGGAGGGAAGGAGAAATGTGAGAGAGAGGGAGGGAGATATATAGAGAGAGGGAGGGGAAAAAGAGAGATGGAGAGAGAGATTTACATTAGGAAAGTTTGAAGAAAACAACTAAATACAAAGATCTGAGTGTATCACTGGTTATATTACAGGAAACAGCTTCACCCAATCACTGGCTTACATTATGTCTATCAATATCATTTGTAACTCGTCAAATGTGAGTCGTGCAGTACAGATGTAGGATCTTCATATTTTGACCTGTATTGTCGCAGCAAAATAATACTGCAGCAACATGATTTGAAAGGCTATTAGCTGGTGAGGCTATTTCCTGCGGGGCAGGAAAATTCTGAGCAACAAAAGAGTGATCAAATGAAGATCCTACAGCTGTACTCATTTCTGATGCATCTATGCTTTTAGCGCACTGCTTTACTCTCAAAAACGAACACCCTTATTTTGGTAACTCCAAGTTTAAAAAATTAAAAGCTAGGTAGTTAACTTTAGCTAGCGCTAGTCAACTGTACCTGCACCAAAACTGATATTTATTCTCAAGCTTGTTTCCATCTTTAAAAAAAAAATGGTGAACCAACATGTTTCCAGCACTTTTATTTCCATGACTGATTAAAACTCGCTTTTACATGGCTCTCTCTTGTTCTCCTGCAACAGACAAGGTGAGCAATATGTTTGTAACATCGAATCGTAATACATAGAATCGTGAGAATTGCAATATATAACGTGTCAGCATCTACACTACCAGTAAAAAGTTTGGACACTCCTACTCAATCAAGGGTTTTTCTTTATTCTTACTATTTTCTACATTGTAGAAAAATAGTGAAGAAATCAAAATGATCAAATAATACATATGGAATCATGTGGGAAGCAAAAAAGTGTTAAACAAATTCTTCAAAGTAGCCCCTGTTTGCCTTGATGACAGCTTTGCACACTCTTGGCATTCTCTCTACCAGCTTCACCCGGAATGATTTTCCAACAGTCTTGAAGGAGTTTCCACATATGTTGGGCACTTGTTGGCTGCTTTTCCTTCACTCTGCGGTCCTGCTCATCCCAAAAGATCTCAACTTGGTTGAGGTTGGGTGACTGTGGAGGCCAGGTCATCTGATGCAGCACTCCATCACTCTCCAAGAGCAAACCAGATGGGATGGAGTATCTCTGCAGTTAAGTGTGCCTTGAATTCTAAAGAAATCACCGGCAGTGTCACCAGTAAAGCACCCCCACACCATCACACCTCCTCCAAGCTTCACGGTGGAAACCACACATGCTGAGATCATCCGTACACATACTCTGAGTCTCACAAAGACACAGCGGTTGGAACCAAAAATCTCAAATTTGGACTCAGACTAAAAGGACAGATTTCCACTGGTCTATTGCTTGTGTTTCTTGGCCCAAGCAAGTCTCTTATTATTCGTGTCCTTTCGTAATGGGTTCTTTGCAGCAATTCGCCTGATTCACACCGTCTCATCTGAACAGTTGTGTTGATGTTGAGATGGGTCTGTTACTTGAACTCTGTGAAGCATTTATTTGGGCATTTATTTGGGCTGCAATCTGAGGTGCAGTTAACTCTATTGAAATTGTCCTCTGCAGCAGAGGTAACTCTGGGTCTTCCTTTTCTGTGGCGGTCCTCATGAGAGCCAGTTTCATCATAGAGCTCAATGGTTTGTGTGAATGCACTTGAAGAAGCTTTCAAAGTTCTTGAAATGTTCCGTATTGACTGACCTTCATGTCTTAAAGTAATGATAGACGGTCCTTTCTCTTTGCTTATTTGAGCTGTTCTTGCCACAATACATTTATTTTGCATAACTCATCATGTACACTACTGTTCAAAAGTTAGGGGTCACTAAGACATTTTATTTTTTAAAGAAAAGCACATTTTTTGTCCGTTAAAATAACATCAAATTGATCATAAATACAGCGTAGACATTGTTAATGTTGTAAATGAGTATTGTAGCTGGAAACGGCAGATTTTTTATGGAATATCTGGCTCTAAACAGAATAGAAAGAGGAGTGGGAGGCCCCGGTGCACAACTGAGCAATAGGACAAATACATTAGAGTGTCTAGTTTGAGAAACAGACTCACAAGTCCTCAACTGGCAGCTTCATTAAATAGTACCTGCAAAACATCAGTCTTAATGTCAACAGTGAAGAGGCAACTCCTGGATGCTGGCCTTCTAGTTAAAGCATTCAAATAAAGAATTATTTGTTCAACTGCAAATTCTGGGGTAGCTAGCTAGTTAGTGTAAGCTTGGTACCTAGCTAGCACCAATACAACCAGCCTGAAAACAATGACCAATAGAAACTGCATTCATTTTCATTATTTTTAGCAATGATTTAGGAATCCTTGTGGGTAAGTATTAGCTAGGTAGCCACTTGATGTTCGCCGAACTTCAGTTCATGAAAATAAATAGCTAGCCAGCTACTTAACACTGTTGCCCAAAGCTAACGTTATAAGCAACCAGCTAGCATAATCTGGCTAGTGAGGCTCAACCAGACCGGGGTATGTGTTGTGAAGCTAGTCACAATAAGGATTAGGCACAATAGTGGAATTTGCGGTTTGCCTTCAAAATAAAAGTACCTCTTTGAAAGTGATGCAGAAGGTTACAATTAGTGGAATCATGCCATATTTCGACTAGATAATGTTAAACAAGGTTGTAAAGTGAAGCAATAAAATGGGGTATCAGTCTAGTCGGTGACACCCACAGAACACAACTGTGAAGAGTTCACCCAAATATTAATGTTGTAGCTCTTATCGCGGGACTGTATGAAATCACCTCCCCAGTCAGCCTATTGTGTGTACTAACATTCACATTGCACTGTACAGCTTTACATAAGGATTGGGGATCAATGAAATGGGGTATTTACAATGATGGCCTAACCCGGCAAAACCCGGACGACACTGAGCCAATTGTGCGCCGCCCTATGGGACTCCCAGTCACGGCCGAATGTAATACAGGCCGTATACGAACCAGGGACTGTAGTGACGCCTGTTGCACTGAGATGCAGTGCCTTAGACCGCTGCGTCCATGTGTGTGTGTTAACTATTTAACTGTACTAGAATGCTTAAAATTTAAAATAGGTGGTTATTGGTATCGTTTTTTTGGCAAGGAAAATATTGGATATCAGTATCGGCAAAAAATGTCATATCGGTGCATCACCAATGGGAACCTCTGCTGACGCTGACAGAATCAGAGCACTGAGGGCAGTGTAAAAGTGTTTCCCAAATCGAGTCCTCCAGTACCCCCAACAGCACACATTTTTGAGGTAGCCCCGGACAAAAAAGCATGATTCAACTTGTTAAGGGCTTGATGATTAGTTGACCAGTAGAATCAGTTGTGTTTGTCCGGGGCCACAACAAAAACATGTACTGTTGGAGGTACTCAACGACCAGAGTTGGGAATCACTGCACTAGGACACGTCCTAGCAAAACTATTTGTCTTCCAACACAACCAAGAGAGAACAGACAACAATGGGAACTTCCGCTACTGATTCTGACAAGCTATGCTTCATTAATTTGTATTACCAGCTAATTAAGCATATACACTGGAGGCAATTAAACCGGCTTAACAATGACTGAATAAATCTGCACAATTAGGGAAGGGTGGAGACGATCGACGAAAGAACAACCAGTACTGTACCGAGGTATGCGATGAAAACATCCAATTATTTCTCTAGGGCACTTTTAACTACAGTCATTTAGGCCTATATATTCGCTTTATTGTTTTCCTCATGTCCTTAACACTCCAGAGTTCTATGAAGTACTTTCCTGTCACAAGAGACTGACAGTTTGACCACAGAAGATCACTTGCCTTTCTGAAGAAAATGTAATGTGAATAAGAGGGCGATAGAGAAGGTGGACCAGTGAAATTCAGCATCAGAGGCAGGAGAGGGCGCTCTCTGTGTGTCTACATTCTGTTATTAAGTGAGCGCGACTGAATGATACAAAACTTGTATGTTCTCAATTAGTGTCAGTTGAGGTCAAACTTATCATCGTGAAACTAATGGCGTGCATATTTTGTATCCTTTGTGTGTCTCTCTACCAGCTGTAAAAGCAGCCTACGTGAAGACTAGCAGGCACACTTTCTTCTCCTCAAGTATGCACGCACGCACGCACACACACACCGGGGGCCAAGCGAGCAGTGCAATGTCGGGCCTCAAAGTCAACAGGTGGATGAGGATAATTGAATCAGATGTGTCTGGAGTCTGAGGCCCAGAGATCAAAGCTGTGCCAGCCAGGCAGGTCGGGGCTAGGGGAGAGAGAGGGGGAGTGTGTGTGTGTGTGTCTCTCTGCTGCTGCAGCCAGTCTTATTAAAACAGCCTGACATCTATACGCTTCGTCCATGACCTCCAGGTGCAGGAGCCAGAGGCCCTAGGTCTCACCCTCAGGCACCCCAAGGAAGGCAGCCAGACCCTGTGGCACAAACAAGACGTGGACCCCTTAACTCAACCACCTGGAGGCAAGGTCAACGAACAGACTCTTGCCTTACAGGGAAAGACCCAAGGCGGCTAAACAGGTCATTTATAAAAGCTGTTTGATGTCTGATGCTGCAAGGACAATGTTATTGTCACACTTGGCGAGGGGGATGGAGAGGGAGAGGTTAGGGGTTCTCATGTGTGGAGCTCAGATGATAGACAGGAGTCAGGGTGAGTAAAACAGAACGAGGAAAAACAAAGAGAGAGAAACAGAAGGGATTCACATATAGGAGTTAACAAATATGATGCTAACCACCCCCACACATTCATCCTTCCACCTTTGCCTGTTTGCTATGAGGGGAGAAAGACCAGAAATTCCCCTTGTCTATTGTAACGAACGCAACACTTCCACACATGCCGAGTCAACATTCGGCTGCCCCAACACATACACACACTTCATCTCTCTCCCCCTTCTCTCAGGGCTCTCCAAGGAACGCCAAAGACAACAACGTGTCAAGACAATCATGGCGTGTTTAAGGCCTGATCCATAAGTGACATGCGAGTACCAGGAGTCGGCAGGTAGGCTTCACACCAGGGCCTCTGAGGATCATCTCTTAACCTGGATCAGCTTGCTACCCCCATTCCTTTCACACAGACACAACTAGACTTTATCCGTTGAGAACAGAGAGAACCATCATGGAGGACATCACCGGTTCTGCCGGCGAGTACCGCCATCTTGTGGCCAAATCTGGAACTTACTCACTCCAGCCAAACATGGTGTCTCTCCTAGCCAGTTAAAAACAGAGTTTCTAAACCTAGAGGCCCAACAACAGGATACTTCCGAGATTTTGGGAAGATGTTCCTAATGTTTTGTATACTCAGTGTAGAACAGGATTGCCAGATATAGAACAGGATTGCTGATACAGTCTAACCTGCAAGCACCCCAAAGTTAAATGACTACTTGACCTATCACCCCATTGCCTGATTAATGGCATGAGGCAGAGATCAAAAGATCATACATCACAAGGAGTCAAATTAGGTCCCTAGAGTTTTATCTAAATGGGAGAGACACATTAAAGAGCATGTGTACTAAGTCATTTTCTCCATGAGGCCTTCAACCTGTGATCTATACGCTCTTTAATGGCTCTTATCCCAATCAGACACTAATCAGTCTAGTCAGACTAGTCAGATCAAATCCAGCTCTTCAATACAACCAGTGTACTTAGGCTAACTGAGGTTACCGTTAGACATGCTTGTGTAACTGGTCAGACTTGTGACAAGGACATCTCGTACGTCATGCCAACAACTTTTCACAATCAAACGTATGTGTATCTTTAAAGTGACTATACACATAAGCCCACAAACAGAACCACCATGAATCTATCTGACCTGAATGGTTCTTTGGCTCAAGATGCCACTGAATTTTCCACTGCAAGCAACTAGTCGTCCCTATCAACACATGTTTAATGACATTTTCCAAGAACCACTCACCACTGTCCCCTGGGCCCAGATAAAAAAAAAATAGATTCAAAGCATTACAGGTCCCTCCCTCCCTCATTGAATTGGGCCCAATGGGTAGGCCAACCGTCTAGTTTTGATTTGCATTTGGTTGAGTTATCAACTAATGTGAAATCAACCAAAAATGTAACCATGTCATTGGATTTAGGTTAAAAGTTAGATGAAGGCCTCCAGAGTGGCGCAGCGGTCTAAGGCACTGCATCGCAGAGTTGCGGCGTTATTACAGCCTGGGCTTAAATCCCATAGGGCGGCGTCCCATATGGCAGCGCATAATTGGCCCAGCATCGTCCAGGTTAGGGGAGGGTACGGCTGGGGGCTTTACTTGGCTAATCGCGCTCTAGCGACTCCTTGTGGCGGGCCGGGCGCCTGCAGGCTGACTTCGGTCGTCAGTTGAAAGGTGTTTCCTCCGACACATTGGTGCAGCTGGCTTCCAGGTTAAGCGGACTGGTGTTAAGAAGTGCGGCTTGGCGGGACATGTTTCGGAGGACCCATGACTCGACCTTCGTCTCTCTCGTGCACGTTGGGGATTTGCAGCGATGAGACAAGATCGTAATCACGAAATTGTGGAGCAAAAAATACTAAATTCCTTTACGTTGATGACTTTTTCAAATCCAATAATTTTTCCACGTTGATTTTATTTTGTTTAAATTACATGGAAACAATGTTTTTGCACAGTGGGTAGCAGCCTAGTAAAGAGATTGGCTAAGTTGTTGTTAAGACAAGAAGAATAAGCTATAGATTTAAGTTGTCCGAATGGAAACAAAAAAATGTATCACAATAATCACAATATCAAACAAATACAACGATCAGAATTGGATCAGAAGCTAACATTGGAATAATATTCAAATATATTTTTCATGTACATAATTTTAAAAAATAAATAAATTTAAAGCCTAGATGTCATAGTGTAAGTGGTATGCATATTGGCTACAGCCTCATGTCCAAACCAACACTGACATGAGGGATGAAGCAAAAAATGTAGCCAAACTTTAATGAGACTTGCGAAAGTATTTGGCCCCCTTGAACTTTGC
Source organism: Oncorhynchus mykiss (assembly GCF_057628025.1). Classification (NCBI taxonomy): domain Eukaryota; kingdom Metazoa; phylum Chordata; class Actinopteri; order Salmoniformes; family Salmonidae; genus Oncorhynchus; species Oncorhynchus mykiss. The sequence goes on along the minus strand of NC_143034.1, from coordinate 63,074,430 downwards.
GACCTTTTGCCACATTTCAGGCTTCAAACATAAAGATATAAAACTGTATTTTTTAGCGAAGAATCAACAACAAGGGGGACACAATCTTGAAGTGGAACGACATTTATTGGATATTTCAAACTTTTTTAACAATTCAAAAACTGAAAAATTGGGCATGCAAAATTATTCAGCCCCTTTACTTTCAGTGCAGCAAACTCTCTCCAGAAGTTCAGTGAGGATCTCTGAATGATCCAATGTTGACCTAAATGACTAATGATGATAAATACAATCCACCTGTGTGTAATCAAGTCTCCGTATAAATGCACCTGCACTTTGATAGTCTCAGAGGTCCGTTAAATACGCAGAGAGCATCATGAAGAACAAGGAACACACCAGGCAGGTCCGAGATACTGTTGTAAAGAAGTTTAAAGCCGGATTTGGATACAAAAAGATTTCCCAAGCTTTAAACATCCCAAGGAGCACTGTGCAAGCGATAATATTGAAATGGAAGGAGTATCAGACCACTGCAAATCTACCAAGACCTGGCCGTCCCTCTAAACTTTCAGCTCATACAAGGAGAAGACTGATCAGAGATGCAGCCAAGAGGCCCATGATCACTCTGGATGAACTGCAGAGATCTACAGCTGAGGTGGGAGACTCTGTCCATAGGACAACAATCAGTCGTATATTGCACAAATCTGGCCTTTATGGAAGAGTGGCAAGAAGAAAGCCATTTCTTAAAGATATCCATAAAAAGTGTTGTTTAAAGTTTGCCACAAGCCACCTGGGAGACACACCAAACATGTGGAAGAAGGTGCTCTGGTCAGATGAAACCAAAATTGAACTTTTTGGCAACAATGCAAAACGTTATGTTTGGCGTAAAAGCAACACAGCTCATCACCCTGAACACACCATCCCCACTGTCAAACATGGTGGTGGCAGCATCATGGTTTGGGCCTGCTTTTCTTCAGCAGGGACAGGGAAGATGGTTAAAATTGATGGGAAGATGGATGGAGCCAAATACAGGACCACTCTGGAAGAAAACCTGATGGAGTCTGCAAAAGACCTGAGACTGGGACGGAGATTTGTCTTCCAACAAGACAATGATCCAAAACATAAAGCAAAATCTACAATGGAATGGTTCAAAAATAAACATATCCACCTCACTGAGCTCGAGCTGTTTTGCAAGGAGGAATGGGAAAAAAATTCAGTCTCTCGATGTGCAAAACTGATAGAGACATACCCCAAGCGACTTACAGCTGTAATCGCAGCAAAAGGTGGCGCTACAAAGTATTAACTTAAGGGGGCTGAATAATTTTGCACGCCCAATTTTTCAGTTTTTGATTTGTTAAAAAAGTTTGAAATATCCAATAAATGTCGTTCCACTTCATGATTGTGTCCCACTTGTTGTTGATTCTTCACAAAAAAATACAGTTTTATATCTTTATGTTTGAAGCCTGAAATGTGGCAAAAGGTCGCAAAGTTCAAGGGGGCCGAATACTTTCGCAAGGCACTGTAAATATAGGCTAAACACCAGTCATGTTAGACAAAAATAATGAAGGATAATTAACATCAATGTCTATAAGCTTGATTCTGTCGACATGCTGGAGGAACAGTTCGTTCAGATCAAATGGTCACAAGACAGAGAGTGAAGGAAAGGGAAAGAAGGACAGTGCCTGTTGCACACCGCACATCCCCCATCTTTAATCTAAGAGGAGGTGGTTTGCATTTGGAAACTATTTAACCATAAACTTAAATTGTTTAAAACCTATATGTTTTATGTCATCTTATGAAGTGGGTCTTACCTTGTTTCAAAGTAGCCTAGCCAAAATACAACAATAGAAATGTTGAGGGAATTACTTTACAAACACTTAATACGCCATTGAAAACAGCATTTTTCTCATGTTCTATTGGTTTTCAAATCAACATTATTTTACTGTCCAGCAGCCAAAGGAATAATTCTAGTCACTTTAGTAACCCATGCTAGTTAGATCTCCCCTTTCCTAATCTGTGTCACATGAAACCACTCGCGCATCCGTGTGCTTTTGAGAACAGTGTTTCCCTGCCAATTGCATTTAGGAACATTTGCCCATAGCTTACAACCAAGTGTGCATTTTTAAGCAGGCATAGCAGTTGAGTATGTAGCTTAAGCTCTAGTCTATGCCAGGGAATAACCTACCTGTGTGTGTTAGAGTAGGCTGTGGGAGAGGACCTGGCCCTCTCTCTGAGCAGGCTGTCCCAGGAGTCGTCACCCTGGCCCAGCTCTCCCGTTACCCAGTCAGGCAGGCCTGCAGTGCTCTGCTCCAGGCCCCGGCCACATAGAGGCTCGTCAAAGTAGATGGACTGGCAATGAGAAAAGGTGCAGAGCTGAGTTTAGCCATCTAAAACAGTCAAAAACATATAACATGCAGTCTACAAAGTACTATAAAATAGAATATCATGAATTAAACAAATAAACAAACATAAGCAACATGGGCAGTCTACTAGCAGTATAGAGCAGAAAGTATACTATTTATAGTAGCTTACATCATCAGCGCACTTTAGTACTATACCGAGGATTGTTTGTTTACCATATATGTTGGTAGAGTCTTGAGACTGCCTGAATCTGGCTTGTGGCTGAAAGGGCCCTCCAGGACCCCTCTTCTGAGCATGTGCAGGAGCAGGCGGGCGTACATGTTGCGGTTCTTGCGTCCCATCAGGCCCGAGCCGGATACACCTGGGTCACACAGCTTCTTGATCCACAGGGCACACAGCTGGCGCTCTGAGGTCAAATAGGGAGCAATAAATTACAATCAATGCATTACTAACACATATGACAATTACAATTTATAGAACACTTGCTTTTTAGTAATACAACTCATTTTACTGTAGGCCTACCTGTCTTGTGGGGGAGTTTTAGGACATATGGTTTCATGTCAACCAGGTGATGGTCAAACTCTGAGTCCAGTTTCTCCCATGTCTCTTCTTGTTTGTTCATAATGTCCTGCACATTGGGAATAACACATTTAACGTGTTACTTTCGATTGGTCACTGTGTTTACATGCAAACGTGTCCACTCCGCCCCTCAGAGCACATTTTAGCTATTGCTTCACAAAAACCATGCGCAACTAAACTACTTCAGAACTAGAGGTTTCAATACAAATGTAGCAAGTCTTTGCTGTTACTGTCATCAATTCGGCATCCCTGCATAGAACTAACGTTGGAAGAGTTAGCTACACACAGACTGAGCCACCAAGCTCAGCTGGCTAATAACAACTGAACCGTTGCTAGACACTTCGACTAGCATCGAGAAGGTGAGGACGGCATATCTATCCTACTAGCTATCTCTCACAACTGAATCTGACATATAGTTAGTTTGCCAATAATGGTGCAGTTAGCTACAGTAGCAATCTGGCTAGCATCAGTTCTGTTGCTAACAGTAGTTCAAGCAGCACATCAAAACGACAAACAAAGTGGCCCGCGCACTTAGTATTCACTTCTAATTTGTATAAATGTTACTCGTTAGTTAGATAATTACGATATATTACACTTCAAGCTAACATTGTGCGATAATACTGGAAAAAGTAGAGTTATTGGCTTGTTATTACCAGCTTCTGCAGATCTAAACGGTTCAAACTTCTGCTACACAGACTGCGTCCTACGTCACATCCTTTTTCCGTAAACAGAAAACGGGAGCGTCCATGTTGTCATAGAAACTGTCAAGCTGATGAAACGAGTGCTCATGCTGTCATTTCCAAAATGGTACCCTTTCTGTGCATTTGCAAGATGTTGCATTGAGTATAGAGTTAAATAGTTGTACATACTTCTGTGATGCAGACCTGCGTTTACTATGCACAGTTCTGTTTGGTTCTAGGTAAAATAAAATACAAATAATAATAATAATTGGAACCCAGCAGCCTAGGCTAGGCCCATTTGTAAATAGTTTCAAATATAACTATTTACAGGATTTTTTAAATATATTTTTAAATGCTTTCAAATACTAAAAAGTCGTTGGATTCGGCCACATTGTTTTAAAATACTGAATGACAAAAAAATAAGTATTTAAAATACAAATATTTAAATATGCATAAATGTAGGCCTATTTGAACCCAGGTCTGCTGTGGTGTTACTTTCAACTAGTTACTGTATGTTTACATGCAAACATGTACACTCCACCCCCCTGAGTACATTTTAGCATTTTCAAAAATTCCACATAACATTCTACACTATACATAAAGTCAGCAAAAAAATAAACGTCCTCTCACTGTCATCTGCGTTTATTTTCAGCAAACTTAACATGTGTAAATATTTGTATGAACATAAGATTCAACAACTGAGAGGTAACAGTCAGTATCTGGTGTGGCCACCAGCTGCATTAAGTACTGCAGTGCATCTCCTCCTCATGGACTGCACCAGATTTACCAGTTCTTGCTGTGAGATGTTACCCCACTCTCCCGGACATTTCTGGGGGGAATGGCCCTAGCCCTCACCCTCCGATCCAACAGGTCCCAGACGTGCTCAATGGGATTGAGATCCAGGCTCTTCGCTGGCCATGGCAGAACAGTGACATTCCTGTCTTGCAGGAAATCACGCACAGAACAAGCAGTATGGCTGGTGGCATTGTTATGCTGAAGGGTCATGTCAGGATGATCCTGCAGGAGGGGTACCACATGAGGGAGAAGGATGTCTTCCCTGTAACGCACAGCGTTGAGATTGCCTGCAATGACAACAAGCTCAGTCCGATGATGCTGTGACACACTGCCCCAGACCATTACGGACCCTCCACCTCCAAATCGATCCCACTCCAGAGTACAGACCTCGGTGTAACGCTCATTCCGTTGACGATAAACGTGAATCCGACCATCACCCCTGGTGAGACAAAACTGCGACTCGTCAGTGAAGAGCACTTTTTGCTAGTCCTGTCTGTTCCAGTGACGGTGGGTTTGTGCCCATAGGCAATGTCGTTGCCGGTGATGTCTGGTGAGGACCTGCCTTACAACAGGCCTACAAGCCCTCAGTCCAGCCTCTCTCAGCCTATTGCGGACAGTCTGAGTGCTGATGGAGAGATTGTGTGTTCCTGGTGTAACTCTGCCACTGCGAGGACGATCAGCTGTCCCCCTGTAGCACTGTCGTAGGTGTCTCACAGTACAGACATTGCAATTCATTGCCCTGGCCACATCTGCAGTCCTCATGCCTCCTTGCAGCATGCCTAAGCCACGTTCACGCAGATGAGTAGGGACCTGGGCATCTTTCTTTTGATGTTTTTCAGAGTCAGTAGAAAGGCCTCTTTAGTGTCCTAAGTGCTCATAACTGACCTTAATTGCCTACTGTGTGTAAGCTGTTAGTGTCTTAATGACAGTTCCACAGGTGCATGTTCATTCATTTTTGATGGTTCATTGAACAATCATGGGAAACAGTGTTTAAACCCTTTACAATGAAGATCTGTGAAGAGTTATTTGGATTTTTAAGAATTATCTTTGAAAGACAGGGTCCTGAAAAAGGGATGTTTCTTTTTTTGCTGAGTTTACATGGTAAACCAAAATCATGATATTAATAGCAAACATTTACATATTGTCTTTTTTATTTTTGTAATGGAAATGTTTAGGCCTATTATCAATATCATGAATTTGGTGTACTATTTATAGGGCTAGCTGGATTATTGGTTTGTGAAAGTGATTGAACGTGTTTTTTCAGCAAGCAATGCCATTCTTTATTCATAAGGGTCGTTCAACTAAAGGAGTTTATTTTGTATGCCTTTGATATTGTAAGTAGAAATTGGGCACCAATAATGAATTTGTTATATTCAATGAGTATAGACCACATGGAAAATTCGATCAAATGTTTTATATGAATAAACACTTGCTAAAAATTCAGCATTATGTCATCCCTCTGACTTCCAGGAAGGTTCTTAACCCACTTAACCCAAACGTTTTCACATCATTGTAAAGCCCTAGTTGCTTTGATAAAGTCATTCCTGAAGAGTATTTATTTCATGTGATTAATGATTCCTTTTAAGGTTTTAAAAAATAAGTCTCTCATTTTAGTGTCAACCCTGTTATGTAACCTGAACTCTCGTTTTAATATGGTAAAACTATTCCCTTTTAAACATTTGTTTTCCAAATAAACATGTAACATCTGATAGTCAAATCATAATGTAAAAGCAGGTGGGATGGTTCTACTCTTTTTGCCAATTTTCTGGTGTTTTGTAGTGGGAAACTGGGTGAGTTGAGAACATGTAAACTCTGTTACCCATAGATAGACAGGCTAGAAACTTTTTAACAATTTCATTTTCTTGTGTGAAGCTTGCATTCAAGTGCACCTCCCTCGTGCACACAACGAGCTTCCATTCCCCGTCACAATGGGATTCATGGCTGATTTAAAATGAGATTTAAAATGTTATGGTCAAACCTATTACTTTATTTGGCACTTAATTAGGTACTTACTTTAGTCTTTTTTTTACCTCTTGAGATGGGAAAAGTTTTTACAAATTATTGAACATGTGCTCTTATGGCAGAATGTTACAATGAGGTGTAATCCAAAGATTTTTTCACCAAATCGCACATCTTAAAAGGCACCGAATTGGTGGAACGACCTAGAAATCGATGTGGCGAGGCAAGGTCACGCAGCCTGCTCACGATGAAAATAAAGAAAGTGGTCTGTGCAACAGAGGTAGATTTTGGAAACAAAGGTTGAACTGGGATTGTCCCAGGTACAAACATATTTGTTACCAGAAATTATATAAATCTACCTTTATGAGCTAGCCTAAATACAGATTATTTCCTGAGAATAGCCTACCACTGTAATAATAAACTTCATCCACATGATGGCAATGCTGACTTGCAATTTCCAACAGCTGCAGTTCAACACTGGATATCATATTATTGACGTCACTTAGAATGAAAAAGAAGCGCTCAGCGGTGGCTCTAGCAAAAGGGAAACCCGCTGTCCAGTGGCTATTTCGCAGTTGCGGTAGCCTATAGTATTTTAGTGAGCGTGTAGAAATACAAGTGAAGATTCCTTGGAGTAAAACTGAACCGTACGACCGTGTAGCCTACTTTTTTTGCAATGGCTGATCATCATCTTTTACATTATAGCGACTCAGCTGCGGTTGGGAACCGTTTCGCCCGCAAAGGTGCTCTGCGGCAGAAAAACGTGCATGAAGTCAAAAATCACAAATTTACTGCCAGGTTTTTCAAGCAACCGACATTCTGCAGTCATTGCACAGACTTCATATGGTAAGCATTATTGCTCTTGCGCACCCATCATTGTGTGAAAGGGGAGAGGAAAAGTTGGTGCGCTCTCGTCATTCCGGTCGTGTTAGTGTATTTCCTTGTTTACCCTATTTGTTGTTTTGAATTATGCTAAATAGTTGCCTTATGTAAAGTGTTAAATGGTTTTGAGGCACTGCTATTAAACTCATAATTAGCCTGTTAGGCGCTTATCCTCATCAAAATGTATAATTTATTAATTCAAATGATACCTTCTGTTATTAAATTAATTGGATGTAATAGTTATAAATGTTCAATAAATTCCATGATGCGAACAGTTAATTTCACATGTGCTATTCTCGTAAAATCATATGAAGCTCGCCATTCACCTTCCAAAAACACTCTTCTGCGCGCTGATTGGCAACTAGAACTCAGCAATAGATCTCTGTGCTCCCGAATTGGGTATGGATTTAAAATGTGTTTTCTTTATTTAACTCGGCAAGTCAGTTAAGAACACATTTTATTTACAATGACGGCCTAGGAACAGTAGGTTAACTGCTTTGTTCAGGGGCAGAACGACAGATTTTTACCATGTCAGATCGGGGATTCGATCTAGCAACCTTTACTGGCCCAAAGCTCTAACCACTAGGCTAACTGATGTTAATGTGCAACTTGTTTTCCAACCAGGCCATACTAAACTCGCCCCATAATTACTCATCTTGCCAAGAATGACACACCCCCTTAATCAGAGGCATAATGTCTCAGATATTTTGTGTTTATTTTGCACTCTAAAACGTTCACATTCAGTAGGCTATTAAATTGATCTTTCACGTCTTTTGAAGTCTAATTTCCCTCTTCCACACATCTTGCCATGCTCATGTCTTATAGCCTGGAGAAGTCTGAACTCTCAATCCAGTGTACCTGTGCCACAGATCTTTCCATGCTCATGTCTTATAGCCTGGAAACGTCTAAACTCCATCTACTGTAAATGAGTACCATCAAATGATATAGCAATAACCCTACTGCTAGCTCTGGTCCAGTACATTAGTGTGCTTTCCTTTACTAGTTGAGGAAAGCACACTAATGCCCCCCTGGACCAGAGCTACCCCACTGGGCATAGATGTCAGGTCATCTAATTAGTTTACATTTGGTTAAGATGTCAACTAACATGAATTCAAAACATTTCACATCATTGGATTTAGGTTGTTTTTTTAAATGAACGAAATGCCCTTAAGACTTTTTGCAAATCCAAATTGATTCAATGTTGTCACATTGTGTTGAAATGTGTTGAAATGACAGTGGTCCCAGTGGGACCCTACTGTATGACTTGGAGCATCAGAAGTACAGGTAAGACCACCATCTGTCCTGCTGTCACTCACTGCTCCTTCTCACTGCTTTTCACAGGGGATTTGGGAAACAAGGATTCCAGTGCCAAGGTAAACCCAGTGTTCTGCCTATGTGTACATGTTTACGCTCATATTTGCATGTGTACAGCAGTGGCGGTTCTAGATCATTTCAACTGAGGGGGGGCAAGCTGGGGCCAGTTGTACTGTTAGAGGGGCCAGTTACATTATCATTTTCTTCACTGCATTGCAGGCAAAAGACCATGTTCATAATCATCATCGTTGCCACTGTCTAATAACAGATGTAGAGCACGATAACTAATTTCTGCTGTGTAAAAATTATTTCATACTACACATTTAGGGTGGCCACAAGGGGTTCCAAAATTGTCACAGGGGCACTGGTCCCCCCTTCCCCCCAGAACCGCTAGTGATGTACAGTAATTTACATGTGTACACTCATGTTAGCTTAGCATTAGGTATCCAATTTCCATATACTGTATGATGCACTTCCTATAGTTCCAGTACCAACAGTTAATCATTAATATTCATACCACTGTACAAGCGGATGTTGAACTGTCCACAAGCCAGTTTGGTTGATGTCAAATCCACTAGCAATCTACAAGTGAAGATGCCAGCTGCTTGTTCCTTTGTGTGGTTACTGTACATCTCAAAGCCCTGCTCAGAGTGCAACAATGTCTGCTATTCTTCCAAGAGCAAGGATACAGTCAGTGAAGGCTTCTGAATCCACCAGCACCAAAGTACTTCCCCATAGACAACAGTTTAGACACGGTGTGTGTAGTCTAGTAGGGCTCATTGAGTGGTTTGAAAACGGTTCCGTCCAGACAGTGAGGTGATGACTGGCTAATCACTGGCTGGAGATTTGACTGCTCTTACATGTATACTTTATGCAGTCTGTTCTCCTGAAGTGTAAACCCATCTTATCATAATTCTATTCTCATTATTGTTCAGACAACATGCTGCGTCTTTCTTAAAGCTTGTTGATAATCAGGTCATTATTCACTCTTCCCCTTCCTCAGTAACGCTTAATATCCGGCAAAAACTTGGATGGGGCCAGTGTTCTCAAAGTTACTTCAAAAGTGCAGCATTGCCACTTTTCAGGCTTCTCCCAAATATGGCATTCGCTAACAGTTTTCCACAGAAAAGTAAAACTACAGTACACTGCCTCCGTCAGTGCACTTTCACATTCTGTTTGATGAATTAATGTGCATGCAGAGCCACTTAATATGACTAAATACCAACGGTATCAGTTCTCTAGTCACAGCTGGAGGCCTTTGATTAGTCACTTCTAGGCTGGTTGGAAAAGTTAGTGAAGGATTTACAGCAATACCCAAGTTCCCAGTATCTGAAATGGAATTGTGTGTTTGAATCTCTCGGAGTCAGATTGTAACTATGAGGAAGGGTAAAGGAAAACTGACTGTTTGATTGTAAGCAATAGCAAATCTACGTTCCCAAAATAACCATTGAATTCAGAACAGCAAAATATAATTCCATGACAAAAGTTTATTGGACATTCGCGCATCACCAAGGGGGATGAACGTCATGTAGAACCTATAGGATGTAGAAAAACATTAATACCAAGTAATCAAAGCAAATCACATTTGGAATGCCATACACGTTCACACTTACCTTAAAGCCCATCATTCATGCATCAATTGCAATTGTCTGTGGGGAGAAACATTTGTCAGTCATCCAAATTAGACTACTGTACACATGTAGTTGTAACAGTACCTGAGGATAGGATACTCCACTCCTTTGGATCCAGCACTTGGTCTAAGGAGAGGCTGGTTAGGCACAGGTTTACTGATATCATGGGATACAACACTAACAGAGGGCTGGGCTGGGTCTCCTGGGGAGTAGAGGGTGTTGGAGAAAACCACTGCCTCGTTCATAGTCGTTATGGTTCTGAAAAATAATGCTGGGTGGAGGTAGAACAGGATCGTGGCAGCTGGTGGGGCCCAACACACTGCTTGATCCATGGGGCCGGTTCTTGCTGCTCAGCAGCAGAGGGAGATGTTTCCTTTACCTTGCTGGCCACCAGTGGATTCTGGAGATGGGTGGATGTGTCTGGGCTGCCACCCATAGGAGGTCCAACATTCTGAGAGGCCTTTGGAACCCATAAGGGCAACCCACAGGGGTATTGGTTAACAGGTCCTGCTACCTCATTAACACTGGGTCTTGAAGTCTTCTGAGAGCTTCTGGCTGCTTGGGACTGAAGGACAATAATTACCACATGCCATTAATTGGGGTATTATGCCAACTGGTAATGTAACAGTATATCAATCTGATTATAATATATTCAAATTGTGATATGACAGTACACATGCTTGACACCTACCAGTCTCACTACACATGGAATGGGAGAGCCTGGAGTAGTGGAGAGACGACATCTATCCCTCGGTGTTAACACACCAGCAGTATCCTGTAGAGCCGTTGCACTGCTTTGGGGTGTACAGGCCCTCCTTGTTACACTGGGGTACATAGGCTCCAGGAATATTGGGGCTATTGGCTCTAGCCTGCTCACACAGGATCAGGGCTGGATAGAAAGTTTAGACATTCAGCTTCAGGTAGCTCATTAAGTTAAGTTGAGTATAATAACGTGATACTTTAACATTACATGAGCTGATAAACATTTAGATGTATACTGTCATAACATCATAAAATACTATTTAAGTGACAGTGTTGGCAATAGCCCAAAATGACAGGAAGCATAGCAGATGGAGTTACTTCAGTGCCACCAGAAATGTTCATTGGTTTTGTATTCAGAACGTGAAATTCAATATTTGAATGTGTAGTGCTTATACAATTATTTGAAACTGAATCAAATTAATATTGCAGTTAAACTCAGTTTATTTTAATAAACATGTTTCTGCATGTACATTGATTGCTCTTCTACAAGGAAAACACATTTTTTATAAGCAAACCCAAATCTTAGGAGTTGCACTTAATGCATGAGTTACTGAGATGGTGGTTCCAGTTTAGATAGATAGATGTAGAAGTCTCCTTGGCAGGGCCGGTTCTATGGGGTGGATAAGCTGGGCATGGACCCCCAGAAAGAACGTGCCCTCCCTCAGTTGTTGCCCTATAAAGTGTTATGAGTTACATTGGCCCGGTTTTACCAATGTAGTGCCTCAAGGCCTGCCTGTAGTGCAGACGGGACAGAGGCTATATGCTGGGTGCGCTCATGATCTGAGGGGGATGTAATATTAAAATACAAAAATGCATTCTGATTGGGAACCAAGCCATGCAATGTAATTAAGGTACTGCCTTTACCTTATTTAGGAAGCTCATTTGACCCCGCACTGGGTGGGATCCAATGGACTTCCACAGAGAGCGATGTTGAGCAGCCTGCTGGCCCACGCCGAGGTTGAGAGCCTAGCAGCAAATGTAATATTGGCCCAGCAAGAGTGACGCAAAGTAAAATCGCAACCGCTGCCAGCGAACCCCACTCAGGGCCTTTGTCAGCAATGCCGAGTGCAGTTGGCACTGAAACATTAGGGACATCACAGCAATGTGCAAACACTCTCCACCCTGAAGAACGTATTCAGTGAAGAGATGCAGCATGTCAGGTCAACGAAAAGCCCAGCTGGCATTTGAGCGTGACCTGCCAAGTACATTTCAACAGGAAGGAGAATGGCTCAGAAAGGTCTGAGGTTCAACACAGCAACTCTAAAATGGTCAACTACAACCTTTATGGCCCTGGCTGCCGTGCCAGAGTTAATACAATTCCCTCATGTACTGGTTGTTCGGCAGATTTTATGCAAACTAGAGTTTAGGCCTTTGCTTTTTACTGTAATGCATCTTTTAGATATGCGATTGTCATTACTTGCATGTGTAACCAGTGTTAAATGGCTAGCTAGTTAGTGGGGTGCGCGCTAATAGCGTTTCAAATCGGGGGTTTCACTTGAGACCTTGAAGTACTCGTTTCCCTTGCTCTGCAAGGGCCGCGGCTTTTGTGGAGCGATGGGTAACAGTGTTTCGAGGGTGACTTGGTGTACAGAAGGTGTCTCGAGCCCAGGTAGGGGCGAGGGACGGAAGCAAAGCTGTTGCACATGAGACTAATTGCTAGATCTACAGCTTTGCGTCATTTGATGGTATAGGGATAATGACCAATGTAGCCTACTGGTTGTGCGGCGAGGTGAGCCCTGGCAGGCGCTCCTGTGGCCTGACTGTTCACCTTGTTGGTGCCGAAATTGGCAGCTAACGTTACCCTTTCAGAGCGCAGACTGGCGATAGCCTTCGGTCCATGGTCCTGAATTAATGTTACGGTGTGCCTTTTTAATGAGCGCATCTTGGGCTACCAGTCTTCGTGAGGCTCCTCTTCAACATGGTGTGCAAAATGACAGTTTCGTATATGGCTGCATTTCAGATAGGCTTGGATTGTTTAAGTCGCAATAGTATAACCAATAGTGTAGCCTACTGAAAGTAGTAAGTTAACTACATTACAGTCTGCGATAATATTGACATCACTTTTACAGTAGCTTAAGACAATGAGGGGGCCTTCACGCGGTATGCCAACTACCGTGTATGACATTTCACAGCCATGCATATAGAATATGCACCTGCTTTTCTGAAAATCCCACAGAAAATATTTTACACCTGGAGAAGCAGCGGCTTGGTTACGGTCATTGCGTAGTGTCAAGTGTGACAGCCTATAGTTGTATTTAGTGAAGTTTAAGCCATGTAGTGGGGCACATTCTCTTGTGTTATTATATAAAGCAACAGTTGTGTACGGGTAAAACATTTTTTTACATTTGAACAGTAGGATTAATCAACTTGTGTTTAGGGCTCCAAAGCAATACTAAATCAAACATGTCCCATGTTTATTGAACTGAAATAATATCCCAGAAACGCATGCATATGCACAAAAAAAATCCACAAATTGGTTACATCCCTGATAATCTATCCAGTGTAGTTGGGCGTCGTGAGGCCCATTGTCGTGCCATTCATTCAACGCCTCATGGTTCAACATAATGCACAGCCCATGTATCTGCACACAATTCCTGGAAGCTGAAAAGCTTCAATAGTAGCGGTATCTCACACTAATGTGTTTTTCGTGTACATGTTATTGAGAGTTCAGGAATGGAGTGTTGAGGTAGTATTCATAAGAACATTAAACATGCCACATTAGATTCAGGAACCACTTGGTACAGCCAGCTCACCATAGTGTTTCACTGTTTCCAGCTACCTTTCCTGGCAGACAAAGTACCAGAATGTTTTCAAACCAAATGCATCCAAGTTTAATTAAGCTTGAAAACAATACAATAACTAAAATAGCCTATAAATAAATATTGAATTGGAATAGAATTAAAGACAACCGTTAACCGTTTTAAATTTGTGCAAAACAAATGAGAATTTACATTCAATTTCTGGTGGTACAGAATTCCCTCCATACCCATGTTGTCAAGGACAAACATACTGGCCAGGGAAACTGGAATGAGAGGGAGAGAGAAAAAAAAACTCCATAGTAGCAGTTTAAACTCCATAAAGGTAAATAGTTTAAGAAACCCTGCCCTAGGCTATGGTTCAGGACCAAAGAGGGGCCCTAGGCTATGGTTCAGGACCAAAGAGGGGCCCTAGGCTATGGTTCAGGACCAAAGAGGGGCCCTAGGCTATGGTTCAGGACCAAAGAGGGGCCCTAGGCTATGGTTCAGGACCAAAGAGGGGCCTACGCTATGGTTCAGGACCAAAGAGGGGCCCTAGGCTATGGTTCAGGACCAAAGAGGGGCCCTAGGCTATGGTTCAGGACCAAAGAGGGGCCCTAGGCTATGGTTCAGGACCAAAGAGGGGCCCTAGGCTATGGTTCAGGACCAAAGAGGGGCCCTAGGCTATGGTTCAGGACCAAAGAGGGGCCCTAGGCTATGGTTCAGGACCAAAGAGGGGCCCTAGGCTATGGTTCAGGACCAAAGGGGGGCCCTGGGCATGTCAAAGGTCAGTCACTACAATATGTCTACACCATTGTTAAGTTGGGTCATGGGATGACAAGTTGTCATTTGGGGCTGAAGTTTAAGAACCCTGGAATAAGACACAAACATAAGACTAGAGGCTAAACAAATGCATCAGGTCAAATCAAAGTAATGTGACATTTTTCAAAATAAGTTTAAAATCATTGTGTTAAGTCAAAACTAATTATTTCAATTATCAAAAGAGCAGAAACCGGCTTTCCATTTGACAGGTAAACTACTACTGCCTACAAACACAAAACAGAGCCAAGAGACCCTGAAAAAGCAAAGGGGAATGATTAGTAAAAGGGCCAGTACACCTTCAACAATACAACTTATTGAAGATAACCCATTTCTTACCTTAGTGTCCAAGAGCCATCAGCTCAGTTGTAGAACTCCCCAGTAGCTATGGTGTGGCAACAGACAGCTTGCTAGAGCCTTCTGGTTTTAACTGGGAGAGTGCTGCTTTCTCCTTGTATTGGCACCTTGACTCTCCTCGGTTTCAATTAGAGACTAAAGGACCTTATCATTTAATATAATGAATAGAGTTGACTTGTTTTCCTATTTCAGCATGACATGCAAACCTATCTGTTTTACACAATACATTCCTATCTGCACACACTTCAACATTGCACCCTCCCAAACAGGTTTCAGGTGTAGCCAATCTAGACATTAGACACGATTGCCCCAATTGTGGCAGATGAGCTACATTTACACAGGCAGCCCAATTGTGATATATTTCCGCTAATGGGTCACATTTTTATTTAAAAAAATATCAGAATTGGGTTGTCTGTGTAAAGCAGCCATAGAGGGATAGACAGGGAAAGCTTGTGGTAAGGAAAATCATCAATACTATCGTACGCCATGTTGAGAAAAGTCACAGAAAAATGAAGGAGCTTGATGAGATTACCACTTTTTTTAACATGCTTATTAGACATGACCTTTGGGCAGTTAGAAACTATACACAACATTGTTGCGTCCTAAATAAAAGTGTAGATGCAAGTTTAACTACTCTAATTCAGAATAGTGTAATTCAGTGTTTTGATCAAACTGTTGTCCAAGTATCAAAAACAGTGCAATCATTTATGTGATTCTCAGTGACCTAGTGTGATAACCATGGACTTGTCTCTGGGAAGTCTCTACCAGTGGAGGTTGCTGCGGATGGATCATAATAATGGCTGGAATGGCGTGAATGGCATCAAACACATGTAAATCATGTGTTTCATGTTTTTGATACCATTTCACTCATTACGCTCCAGCTGTTACCATGAACGAATTAAGGTGCCACCAACCTCCCGTGGTCTCTATAGAGTCAGACAGGGACACTACTACTGCACAAGGGCCCAGATGTCCACACCATGTTACCATAGTCTCTGCCAGTGTAGTGTCCCTCTCGGGATACTTGATACACCAAGCCAGGTAACTGTGTGTAGACAGAGCAACGCTGAAGGTAAATGCTAGAGAGGGAGGGAGAGATATAAAGGGTAGGTAGAGAGTGAGATTAAGAGTACAAAAGGAGAAAATAACAGGGAGGTAGCAGGCAAGGTGGAGAGATTAGGATGTAAAGGCTAGAGGAGAGGAGAATGAATGAGGGAGAGGTGAAGGAATGACAGAAGAGGAAGGAAATAGTGCAGGAGAGGGAATGAGGGGAATGGAGGGAGAGAGAATGAGGGGAATGGAGGGAGAGAGAATGAGGGGGATGGAGGGAGAGAGGATGAGGGGAATGGGGGGAGATAATGAGGGGAATGGAGGGAGAGATAATGAGGGGAATGGAGGGAGACAGAATGAGTTAAATGGAGGGAGAGAGAATGAGGGGAATGGAGGGAGAGAGAGTACAGGTTCAGTAGGGAGAGAGAGAATGAGGGGAATGGAGGGAGAGAGAGTACAGGTTCAGTAGGGAGAGAGAGAATGAGGGGAATGGTGAGAGAGAGAATGAGGGGAATGGTGAGAGAGAGAATGAGGGGAATGGAGAGAGAGAGAATGAGGGGAATGGAGGGAGGGAGGGAGAATGAGGGGAATGGAGGGAGAGAGAATGAGGGGAATGGAGGGAGAGAGAATGAGGGGAATGGAGGGAGACAGAATGAGGGGAATGGAGGGAGAGAGAATGAGGGGAATGGAGGGAGAGAGAGTACAGGTTCAGTAGGGAGAGAGAGAATGAGGGGAATGGAGGGAGAGAGAATGAGGGGAATGGAGGGAGAGAGAGTACAGGTTCAGTAGGGAGAGAGAGAATGAGGGGAATGGAGGGAGAGAGAGTACAGGTTCAGTAGAGAGAGAGAGAATGAGGGGAATGGAGGGAGAGAGAGTACAGGTTCAGTAGGGAGAGAGAGAATGAGGGGAATGGAGGGAGAGAGAGTACAGGTTCAGTAGGGAGAGAGAGAATGAGGGGAATGGAGGGAGAGAGAGTGTGCATGTACATTGTAATGAAAAGAGAGCTAATGCTGCTCCCCCCTCTCACCTCCTAAGGTCACGGTGCCTGGCCTCAGAGCCTCTAGCGTCCCTGTGCCCTTCTCATGTTAGCTCTGTCACAGCACAGGGTCACGGTACAGAGTAGCGATGCTCCAGGGAGCAGGTCTGTAGCCTTAATTAACTGTCAGTCCACACCACCAGGCTGCACTGCCACACGATGGGCCAAGCGCTGGAGAGTCCACTGATTTATCACCAATTTACCACTATTGAAATTAAATGGAGAGGGGAGAGGTTTACTGTTTAGATGCACTCTATAGGACAGTGATTCATAAGGCCAGGAGTGATTCATAAGGCCAGGAGTGATTCATAAGGCCAGGAGTGATTCATAAGGCCAGGGATGGTATTCTCACAGCACCTCAGAGTAGGAGTATGGATCTAGGTTCAGGTCCTCCCTGTCCATGTAATCTGATTCAGTATAATATAAAAAAACAAAATTGATCCTACACTCTTAGAAAAAATAGTTCCATACGTTTTTTTTTTCAGAGATAGGATTCTACCAAGAACCATTTTGGTCAGAAGAACCTGTTTTAGAAGACAAGGGTTATTTGTAAGGCAAAGGGTTCTACCTAGAACCCTTAACATCCTAATAACTGTTTTTTGAAGAAAGGGTTCTTTGATGATTCTTTGGGAGGCAAGAAGGGTTCTACTTAGAACCACACCCTGTGTGTACAAAACATTAAGGACACCTTCCTAATATTGAGTTGCATGGACTCTACAAGGTGTCTAAAGCGTTCCACAGGGATGCTGGCCCATTTTCGCACAGTTGTGTCAAGTTGGCTGGATGTCCTTTGGGTGGTGGTCCATTCTACACACACCTACTACCATATCCTGTTCAAATTCACCCTCTAGACGGCACGCATACACCATTCATGTCTCAATTGTTTCCATGCTTAAAAATCCTTCTTTAACCTGTCTCCTCTCCTTTCCTTCATCTACACTGATTGAAGTAGTATAAACAAGTGACATCAATAAGGGATCATGTCATGGAAAGAGCAGGTAGCAGGTGTCCTTAATGTTTTGTACGCTCTGTGTAATATTTCCCATCATGCTCTATTGCAGGGAGATTTTCAGAATTGTTTTTTTTTACTGTAAAATCTGTGTTTTTGTATTGGTTGGTTGATTCATGTTATGCTACACAAAGATACATAGCATACAGGTTTTTAAACTAATTCAATCTGTTAGTAATTAAATGTATTGCACCCGTTACTGAGATGGTTGTTCCAGTTTAGATGTTTGAGGTAGTCATTGTATTAAATCAGTTGTGCTGAATACAGGTTTCAGTTTATTAGCAATTCCACTTGTTGGATATCTTTACTCTGGCTGGATTCCAATAGGAATAGGAATTGCAAGCCATCATAATGTGACTTACGGGTCTGATGTGGCCTGTAAACCATAAGACTGGTGGAACCGTTCTAGGAAGGACCCTCCAAAGAAAGAAGCTTTCTCGGTAGAACCCTTCATTGAGGGTTCTGGATAAAATCCTCTCCTAAGAGTTCTACCCAGCACCAAAAAGGGTTACCCTGTATGGTTCTACTTAGTTCAGCACTCCCCCTCTGAGACGCTTTATGATCATGTGACCTGACCAGGACAAACTCTGGGTCGTTAAGCTACAAGGTCAGGTTGGACCAAGTTATGCACACATCAGTCTGTTGGTATCAATATGGAACCTAGTTCAACCTAGTTCAACAACCATATCTGTTATTAGTGCGAAGCATAGAATACGGAATTAGAATACTCATTCAATAGGATCTCTGTGGTGTGAAGTCTGTATCCCACAATTGCAATACTGTACTTACTAGGGCATAATAGTGATACAATGGAAGTCACATAATAAATGTTATGAATAGCGGACCTGGCAGCCTAGTTAGTTGGGTTTTGGAGCACAGAGTGGGCCAGCAGACGGAGTGGTTTTATTAAGTGTTGTTGGCCCACTGGGCAACAGTGATCGTGATGATACAGTATGTACACATGTATAATCTCACACATCTGAAAGCTAAAGCAACTGCCCGTTGTTTATACATGACCAGGCCTCTCTGCTCACAAGGCCAAATGGCTTAAGGTAATGGTCTGTTAGGACAAAGGCCTACTAAGGACAGGTGGATGATCCATACATGAAACAATAAACACAGCTCAAAGGAGACACAGTAAACATGTATTTTACAACAAATATAATGTTAACTGGAAGTAGTATAATTCATTTTAAAAAGCACAAAATGTTATATTATACCACTGACGTTTCAAAATAGATTATCTCAAACATTGCACACCACTAGGCTAGGCTACACATGAGATGTGCGAGTGCACTCTAGAACACCCATCATGAGAGTCAAGCTGGGGTGCATTCAATTCGATTAAAAGTTTGCTTATTTGAGTGACGGTTTTTACTGAACAACACTATTCCCAAAACATTCTTCAACAGCCTTTGAGGTACGTTTGCTCCGTTTGATGGGTGTGGAGGAGTGTAGCTTGAAGTAGTGAATAATGTATTTAAAGGGCAGCGGAGCATTCCACTACCCAACCCCTCCCCTTTTTTCAACTGGTCATTCTGAGCAGCATCATTTCTGTGTAATTGAACGTTACAGTACGTTTTTTTGTACAGTCAAAGTTGCAGTCATAATGTTACAAACTAAACAATGTATTTCAGACAAACTAAACAGTGTATTTCAGACAAAATAAACAACATCATGACTTTATCTAAGCATGAATGTAAATAAATACTATTGGTAAGATATACAAATGCGATCTCTTATCTGAACATGAGTATATAGACAACTTTAATTACAGGCGATAGTGAGAGACAACAAACCATACAGGAGATATATTAGCGATAGGCCTATTCCTCAAAGCCTGAATCGTCACAATCAACAAATGGCATGTGCTGGATTCTTCTCATGAGCAGAGTTGCCTAACCTTGATGCCAGAACTCACATGGGAAGCTTGTGAGAGACAGGAGTGGAGCAGTGAGCTATGCATAGGACTGTAGGTCTATGTGGATGTGTTGGATGGTGGAATCCTCTCAGAGGGCTGTGAGCTGATGATCCATGCCCACCAACACACATTGAAAGTGGGATGATATGATAACAGATGCGTGTTCTTGGACGCGCAGAGTGCTTGTTCTTGGAAAGACCAGGGATCTGAAAAGTCTGCCAGTTGGATTCTCCGTCCCAGGAGATGTGTCTATGCTCCCTCTCTCTCAACTTCATGGGATGGACAGATACTGGCTTTTTGTAGTTCCTGTTCACTCAGTTGTGTGTGTGTGCGTGCATGCTTGCGTGTGTGCGTGCGTGCATATGGTACAGTGTGTGGGGTACATTGTTCGAAAGTGTGTTAGGTTCATTGTTCAATGCCCTTGATATCTAGGCCTTTTCTTTAGATATTGAGAACTCACCTCCTATCATATGGCAAACAATTCCCACAGGACACAGGCTTCACTGAATCTCCCCTCACCACAGTAAAGACATCTCATCTTAAAATGGACTGAACTGAATAGAATACAATAAAATAAAATAGAACAGAATAGACTAGAACAGAATAGAATACAATAAAATAGAACAGAATAGAATAGAACAGAATAGAATACAATAAAATAGAACAGAATAGAATAGAATAGAATAGAACAGAATAGAATAGAAA
This sequence comes from Oncorhynchus mykiss, assembly GCF_057628025.1. Classification (NCBI taxonomy): domain Eukaryota; kingdom Metazoa; phylum Chordata; class Actinopteri; order Salmoniformes; family Salmonidae; genus Oncorhynchus; species Oncorhynchus mykiss. The sequence goes on along the minus strand of NC_143034.1, from coordinate 63,053,862 downwards.
CCTCAGCTTGAACTGAGAGGAGAGTATGGTTGATTAAGTAGAGCAATTCCACTGGAACAGAATGACACTGAGACTCCGATTTTTCACTTTAAAATGTATGTCTAAACCTAGTGCATACTGTACAGCACTGGCAGGGAACAGCTAGAGTCTGAATATGACCCCACTGCTTCCTCTGTACCACAGAGGTCAGAGGCTACCTTATCTGCACCAAGGATGACAGTGAATGTTCTGTCATATGTAGAGAGAGACCTTATGCATGACTGCTGAGAGTTGCCATGAGATGGTACAAATCATTTGTCCTAAATCTTGTGGATTCATACTTGTATCCCCTTTTTCAACTCTTCATGATAGAGATCTCAATGCCTGTACCTTTCTCCAAATGTTTATTCATTCAATGAGCTGTACGTGATTTGGGTTACCAGATCTCAATGCCTGTACCTTTCTCCAACTGTTTATTCATTCAATGAGCTGTACGTGATTTGGGTTACCAGATCTCAATGCCTGTACCTTTCTCCAACTGTCTATTCATTCAATGAGCTGTATGTGTGAGGCACTAGGCACTAGGCTTTTCAGTATAAGGATAATGAATATTTACATCATACCTCACTGGGGACTATTTGGGCTTCAATCTTACTTTTATATTTTAAGCAGAGAGGATATTGCACGCTTGTTGTATAACATAAATGTGTCATTCCTCTCCTGTGGCTATTGGGGCTTTAATAATACAGTTTCTATTTATTTAAACTACAGTCTATGGGACTTGTACTGTAACATCATACTCTAACATTTGCGTCTCAATCTCACAGCCTAATCTCCTGCAACAGCATCTCGTAAAGCGATGCCAAGCCGACTGCCTTGAGTACAGGATGAGTTATCAATTACCCAGGGAGCATTTGCCCTATTAAGGAATTATTGGAAAGATGATGAAGTCCCTCTCTCTGTGATGGTACATTTCTATCATTTGAACTGCTATTAGTTTATGGTTGCTGGGCCGTGGGCGGGTAAAGGGCTGCGGCAGGGATCCCGCTGTGCAGCACGAAGACCTGACGGCAGGTATCTCATTGTCCTGCAGCGTTTTCCAGATGACCAGCCTCCCTTGCCTCCTTTCTCTGCCCACCTCCACAGCAGAGGGTAGTGGAAGGGAGCGTGGGCCGCAGTAGTGGTGAGGTGAGACGTCTTTATTGTAGTGTGTCTTAGTGTGGGAGGAGGCTGAGCTCCCTGCAGCTCCCATGGGGTTGTGTACTCTACTCACTTGGAGCCATTTGGTTGGTATTACTCAGAATGGGAGTGTGTGTACGGTGGATGTGTTTGTGTGCGTGATATTGGCCTGTGCGTGAGTGCGTGTGTGTGTGCATATGGCCTGTGTGTGTGTCTGTGTGAGTGCCTGTGTATTGGAAGGATGGAGTAGTGTGTGTGTGCGCGCGCGTGTGTGTGTGACTGTGTAGAGGTCACAAGATCAGTTTCAAATTTATTTGCTTTCTTAGTTTCTTTCAGCAGTCTGTATGCATATTGTTCAGAGGTAGAGGTAACCGCAGTAACTAAGGTAATTCCTGGTTATTGGCCAGTCTATTTTGATCTGGTTCTAGTGGACTTTGTAAAGGTCACTGGCTGGGATCCACGGTCCACTGTCATATGGCCATGCTGAGACACTGGCCCATTCACAGGCTGCTTCTCTCTCTCTCTCTCTCTCTCTCTCTCTCTCTCTCTCTCTCTCTCTCTCTCTCTCTCTCTCTCTCTCTCTCTTCCTGTTTCTGTCACTCTGCCTCCCCCTCTCTCTTTCTTTCTTTCTCTCTTTAACAGAAACATTCCCTCTCTTCCACTCTCACTACCTATCCCCCCTTTCTGTCGTCTCTCACACAATTTGCTGAAATAATCCCTCCTGTCCAATCTAGCTTTTTCAGACAACCTGAAGAGTTGATGGGATGTGTGAAATGAAATCGTGAATCCTAAAACACATTATCACCCTGGCAGAACTCACAGTTTAGAATGAAAAGAACTGTAATTCAGCCATCAGGCAAGTGTTATGGAAGAGACCTTGTAAGTGAAGCAGAACAGGATGAAAACAGATTGTCATATCAAGCAGATGAGATATTGATATCCAATATTAAAGGGAAAATCCACCTAAAATCACATATTCCTTCAATTTAGTGTTAAATAACACTAATATGTGAGAACAATATTTTTTTGTGAAGAAATCTTTCATTTTGGTGTTATAATAGGGTTGGTAGCAACATGGAAAATTGTTGTGGATATCTGTTGCAGCTCAAGTCTACTACAAAATCCAAAATGCAATGCTCTCTATATTGGCTGGCTGATGTAGCTACACACAATAATACCAAAGACCATATCAGCATGTAATGTAGCTAATTAGCTGTAAAATCGCTTAAAGAAACTGCACTATCTCACAATGTTCAACCTGCAGATCGATGTGCCTCACAGAGCGGAGTCTAACATTCGCAAAGGCAGACATACTTTTGAGGAGATGGGAAACATTGCCATGCTACTCGCGTTTCGTTCTGAGCGATTCTGGGACAAAGAGTGCCCTCCTTCGAGGAGTGAATGGGAGTCTATTGGGCGCTAGCTCAAAATTCCAATATTAGCATGAATTTCATCAACAAGTAGTACAACATTTGAAATCTTTCCCGAGATGGGAGATAAGTCACTTGCTATTTGTATTATCTTATACCTTTGGATTTGTGATGTTACATACTTTCGAGGAAAATGGGCACCTTTCTTACACTGACTTTATATAGGGATTGCGTGACGATTAGCTTAGCAACCACATGACACAGCATGACATTGTGAACGCGATTGGTCAACAGTCTGCTGAGTGGGGCGTTTACGTTCCTTCATTCATTGGATTCCTATCTCCTTTCGATAATATATCTAGCAACTGCACCATGCAATGCACCCTGGACTAAAGAGGACAGACAAATGTGCTAGACCACCTGTTACATTCTACATTTCTCGAGGTCGGAATATCGTAAAAATATGATCAATGACTCATTGGAGAGAAGACATCCTCCCGAGTTATGACATCGGCCAGTATTGAAGTCTGACAGGTATGATAGACGTTTTCACCATCTAAAAGTCCTGTTCATATTTACTTCCAGTGTAGTGTGAGAGACTTTATCACGGTTGTACGTAATGGCGAACAGATTTCTGCCTGCTTAAACGCCAATAACTCAGATACACATAAAAACATGAAATGACCCAGGGAATCGATAGAACATCCCTCAGAGATGCACAAAAACAAAAGAACATTAAAAATGGGTGACCCTTTCCTTTAAGTAATAGGTCTTCACCAATGATGCCCAAATGTGGCAGTGTTAGTTTTTGCTTAGCGTCAGTGAGTGTCAATGATGCCTGTTCTACGTGGATCCATCTATGACAGTGTGTCTGAGTGTCTGTGTGTGTTTGTGTCTGTGTGTGTGTGACTTGGATCAGTCATGGCCACAGTGACAGAGATGTTCTCCTCTCTTCTCTCCTCTCCTTTCTTCTCGGCCCCGTGGCCCTTTGATGTAGAGTGGCTGTGGAGCTGGCAGTGCCATCTGGAGAGCTTAGCCCAGGGCCAGGAGGAGAGCAGGAGAGGAAAAGAGCGTCTGGACAGGGTCTAGAGATTTAGGACAGAGATGAGGGGAAGAAGGAAGTGTAGCGTGAGGGACAACCGATAGATCCTATACCATGTCAACCTCTAACCTGTAACAGAACGGAGAGAGAGGGGAAGATAAAGAGGAGAGGCCAGTGAGAAAGAGTCCAAGCTGGATGTGGTCTAATGTGAGAGAAGGAGAGAACGAGTGAAGAAGAGAGAGAGATGGAGAGGAAAAGGAAAGAGAGAGAAGGAAAGTTCCAGACATCAGTAGTGCTGAGTGGTTCTGAGTCCTGTTCCAGACATCAGCAGTGCTGAGTGGTTCTGAAGCCTGTCCCAGACATCAGCAGTGCTGAGTGGTTCTGAAGCCTGTTCCAGACATCAGCAGTGCTGAGTGGTTCTGAAGCCTGTCCCAGACATCAGCAGTGCTGAGTGGTTCTGAAGCCTGTTCCAGACATCAGCAGTGCTGAGTGGTTCTGAGTCCTGTTCCAGACATCAGTAGTGCTGAGCGGTTCTGAGTCCTGTTCCAGACATCAGCAGTGCTGAGTGGTTCTGAGTCCTGTTCCAGACATCAGTAGTGCTGAGCGGTTCTGAGTCCTGTTCCAGACATCAGCAGTGCTGAGTGGTTCTGAGTCCTGTTCCAGACATCAGCAGTGCTGAGCGGTTCTGAGTCCTGTTCCAGACATCAGCAGTGCTGAGTGGTTCTGAGTCCTGTTCCAGACATCAGTAGTGCTGAGCGGTTCTGAGTCCTGTTCCAGACATCAGCAGTGCTGAGTGGTTCTGAGTCCTGTTCCAGACATCAGTAGTGCTGAGCGGTTCTGAGTCCTGTTCCAGACATCAGCAGTGCTGAGTGGTTCTGAGTCCTGTTCCAGACATCAGTAGTGCTGAGCGGTTCTGAGTCCTGTTCCAGACATCAGTAGTGCTGAGTGGTTCTGAGTCCTGTTCCAGACATCAGTAGTGCTGAGTGGTTCTGAGTCCTGTTCCAGACATCAGCAGTGCTGAGTGGTTCTGAGTCCTGTTCCAGACATCAGTAGTGCTGAGTGGTTCTGAGTCCTGTTCCAGACATCAGCAGTGCTGAGTGGTTCTGAGTCCTGTTCCAGACATCAGCAGTGCTGAGTGGTTCTGAGTCCTGTTCCAGACATCAGTAGTGCTGAGTGGTTCTGAGTCCTGTTCCAGACATCAGTAGTGCTGAGTGGTTCTGAGTCCTGTTCCAGACATCAGTAGTGCTGAGTGGTTCTGAGTCCTGTTCCAGACATCAGTAGTGCTGAGTGGTTCTAAGTCCTGTTCCAGACATCAGCAGTGCTGAGTGGTTCTGAGTCCTGTTCCAGACATCAGGTGTGCTGAGTGGTTCTGAGTCCTGTTCCAGACATCAGTAGTGCTGAGTGGTTCTGAAGCCTGTTCCAGACATCAGCAGTGCTGAGTGGTTCTGAGTCCTGTTCCAGACATCAGCAGTGCTGAGTGGTTCTGAGTCCTGTTCCAGACATCAGTAGTGCTGAGCGGTTCTGAGTCCTGTTCCAGACATCAGTAGTGCTGAGTGGTTCTGAGTCCTGTTCCAGACATCAGTAGTGCTGAGTGGTTCTGAGTCCTGTTCCAGACATCAGCAGTGCTGAGTGGTTCTGAGTCCTGTTCCAGACATCAGTAGTGCTGAGTGGTTCTGAGTCCTGTTCCAGACATCAGCAGTGCTGAGTGGTTCTGAGTCCTGTTCCAGACATCAGCAGTGCTGAGTGGTTCTGAGTCCTGTTCCAGACATCAGTAGTGCTGAGTGGTTCTGAGTCCTGTTCCAGACATCAGTAGTGCTGAGTGGTTCTGAGTCCTGTTCCAGACATCAGTAGTGCTGAGTGGTTCTGAGTCCTGTTCCAGACATCAGTAGTGCTGAGTGGTTCTAAGTCCTGTTCCAGACATCAGCAGTGCTGAGTGGTTCTGAGTCCTGTTCCAGACATCAGGTGTGCTGAGTGGTTCTGAGTCCTGTTCCAGACATCAGCAGTGCTGAGTGGTTCTGAGTCCTGTTCCAGACATCAGTAGTGCTGAGTGGTTCTGAGTCCTGTTCCAGACATCAGTAGTGCTGAGTGGTTCTGAGTCCTGTTCCAGACATCAGTAGTGCTGAGTGGTTCTGAGTCCTGTTCCAGACATCAGTAGTGCTGAGTGGTTCTAAGTCCTGTTCCAGACATCAGCAGTGCTGAGTGGTTCTGAGTCCTGTTCCAGACATCAGGTGTGCTGAGTGGTTCTGAGTCCTGTTCCAGACATCAGTAGTGCTGAGTGGTTCTGAAGCCTGTTCCAGACATCAGCAGTGCTGAGTGGTTCTGAGTCCTGTTCCAGACATCAGCAGTGCTGAGTGGTTCTGAGTCCTGTTCCAGACATCAGTAGTGCTGAGCGGTTCTGAGTCCTGTTCCAGACATCAGTAGTGCTGAGTGGTTCTGAGTCCTGTTCCAGACATCAGTAGTGCTGAGTGGTTCTGAGTCCTGTTCCAGACATCAGCAGTGCTGAGTGGTTCTGAGTCCTGTTCCAGACATCAGTAGTGCTGAGTGGTTCTGAGTCCTGTTCCAGACATCAGCAGTGCTGAGTGGTTCTGAGTCCTGTTCCAGACATCAGCAGTGCTGAGTGGTTCTGAGTCCTGTTCCAGACATCAGTAGTGCTGAGTGGTTCTGAGTCCTGTTCCAGACATCAGTAGTGCTGAGTGGTTCTGAGTCCTGTTCCAGACATCAGTAGTGCTGAGTGGTTCTGAGTCCTGTTCCAGACATCAGTAGTGCTGAGTGGTTCTAAGTCCTGTTCCAGACATCAGCAGTGCTGAGTGGTTCTGAGTCCTGTTCCAGACATCAGGTGTGCTGAGTGGTTCTGAGTCCTGTTCCAGACATCAGTAGTGCTGAGTGGTTCTGAAGCCTGTTCCAGACATCAGCAGTGCTGAGTGGTTCTGAGTCCTGTTCCAGACATCAGCAGTGCTGAGTGGTTCTGAGTACTGTTCCAGACATCAGTAGTGCTGAGTGGTTCTGAGTCCTGTTCCAGACATCAGTAGTGCTGAGTGGTTCTGAGTCCTGTTCCAGACATCAGTAGTGCTGAGTGGTTCTGAGTACTGTTCCAGACATCAGTAGTGCTGAGTGGTTCTGAGTCCTGTTCCAGACATCAGTAGTGCTGAGTGGTTCTGAGTCCTGTTCCAGACATCAGTAGTGCTGAGTGGTTCTGAGTACTGTTCCAGACATCAGCAGTGCTGAGTGGTTCTGAGTCCTGTTCCAGACATCAGCAGTGCTGAGTGGTTCTGAAGCCTGTTCCAGACATCAGTAGTGCTGAGTGGTTCTGAGTCCTGTTCCAGACATCAGCAGTGTTGAGTGGTTCTGAGTCCTGTTCCAGACATCAGCAGTGCTGAGTGGTTCTGAGTCCTGTTCCAGACATCAGTAGTGCTGAGTGGTTCTGAGTACTGTTCCAGACATCAGCATTGCTGAGTGGTTCTGAGTCCTGTTCCAGACATCAGTAGTGCTGAGTGGTTCTGAGTCCTGTTCCAGACATCAGCAGTGCTGAGTGGTTCTGAGTCCTGTTCCAGACATCAGCAGTGCTGAGTGGTTCTGAAGCCTTTTCCAGACATCAGCAGTGCTGAGTGGTTCTGAGTCCTGTTCCAGACATCAGCAGTGCTGAGTGGTTCTGAGTCCTGTTCCAGACATCAGCAGTGCTGAGTGGTTCTGAGTCCTGTTCCAGACATCAGTAGTGCTGAGTGGTTCTGAAGCCTGTTCCAGACATCAGTAGTGCTGAGTGGTTCTGAGTCCTGTTCCAGACATCAGTAGTGCTGAGTGGTTCTAAAGCCTGTTCCAGACATCAGTAGTGCTGAGTGGTTCTGAGTCCTGTTCCAGACATCAGCAGTGCTGAGTGGTTCTGAAGCCTGTTCCAGACATCAGTAGTGCTGAGTGGTTCTGAAGCCTGTTCCAGACATCAGCAGTGCTGAGTGGTTCTGAGTCCTGTTCCAGACATCAGTAGTGCTGAGTGGTTCTGAGTCCTGTTCCAGACATCAGTAGTGCTGAGTGGTTCTGAAGCCTGTCCAGACATCAGTAGTGCTGAGTGGTTCTGAGTCCTGTTCCAAAGTGACATTAAGGTTAGCTTGACTCAGAACAGAACATTAATTAAGAACAGCTAAAATATACACTCTTGAAATATGTGACACAACTCCTGATCTGAGCTCAGTTCAACATCTTATATTTACATTTACAGTGAGTGTCTCACTTAGCTGTGCACTAAATTATTAAGGACTGAAACCAGTCTGTCTGTGTAGGTTGCTCCACTCCGCTCTCCAGGAGACATCGTCCCCTGCAGGTGATATCATCATGTATGATATGTTAGTTACAATGACGAGTGGACCGGTGACACATGCCCGCCCGGCAACCAGGCTGTCACTTAGTGAGCCCTAATGGCAGCGTGGGAGGAGAGCCGAACAGTGGACCTCATTAACCAATCAGGGAGCAGAAGTGTGGGGGCAGCGGAACGGGGGAGAGAGTGAGACAGAGAGTTACACTAGCTAGAGCTTTCTTATGATGGAGACATGAAACAATAAACATCTTACACAACCAAAGGCTGGCTCAGCCATGCTGATTCTCTTCTTCAAATATGGCCTATCTCTGTGTCTCAGATGCAGAAGAGGAGTCTTGTACCACCAAGCTGCTCAGTGTTTAAAGACAGCTGGGCTTGGTTGGTTGGAGTGTGGGTTGGTTTGTTGTTTCTTGGTTTACCACAATAAAGCTCTGCTATAGTATATTATTACATGGGCTCAGAGCATACCTGGTCAGGTTGTAGACTACCTGTTACTAATAAAGCTCTGCTATAGTATATTATTACATGGGCTCAGAGCGTACCTGGTCAGGTTGTAGACTAACTGTTACTAATAAAGCTCTGTTATAGGATATTATTACATGGGCTCAGAGCGTACCTGGTCAGGTTGTAGACTACCTGTTACTAATAAAGCTCTGTTATAGTATATTATTACATGGGCTCAGAGCATACCTGGTCAGGTTGTAGACTACCTGTTACTAATAAAGCTCTGCTATAGTATATTATTACATGGGCTCAGAGCGTACCTGGTCAGGTTGTAGACTACCTGTTACTAATAAAGCTCTGTATAGGATATTATTACATGGACTCAGAGCATACCTGGTCAGGTTGTAGACTACCTGTTACTAATAAAGCTCTGTTATAGTATATTATTACATGGGCTCAGAGCGTACCTGGTCAGGTTGTAGACTAACTGTTACTAATAAAGCTCTGTTATAGGATATTATTACATGGGCTCAGAGCGTACCTGGTCAGGTTGTAGACTACCTGTTACTAATAAAGCTCTGTTATAGGATATTATTACATGGGCTCAGAGCATACCTGGTCAGGTTGTAGACTACCTGTTACTAATAAAGCTCTGTTATAGGATATTATTACATGGCCTCAGAGCATACCTGGTCAGGTTGTAGGCTACCTGTTATTAAATAATACATGTTTTAAATAGATGGGGATTTGTTAGACTCTATTTCCCTCTGGGTGTTTCAGTTGCTCAAGCAGTTCCATATTATGGTGACTTCTGTGCAGTACTTCTCATCAAGTTGAGTGTTGACTCGTGTCATACTTGCAGGGAACAGTGTGAGTCCAGGACATTAGTTTAAAAGCCCATTTAATTACTTCTCCATTTAATGGTGTCCTTAATTTACTGTATCTTATCTGCCCGCAAGACTCACCCAAGAACCAAAACTCTGTGTATTTTATTACTTTTTTGATTTATAGTTAAGAATCTACATTGAACAAAAATATAAGTGCAACATGCAATCATTTCAAAGATTTTACTGAGTTACAGTTCATATAAGGAAATCAGTCACTTGAAATACATTCATTAGGCCCTAATCTATGGATTTCACATGACTGGGAATACAGATATGCATCTGTTGGTCACATATACCTTAAAAATAAAAGATAGAGGATAAAACCAGTCAGTATCTGGTGGGACCAGCATTTGTCTTATGCTGCACGACACATCTCTTTCACATAGAGTTGATCAGGTTGTTGATTGTAGCTTGTGAAATATTGTCCCACTCCTCTTCAATGGCTGTGCGAAGTTGCTGGATATTGTAGGGAACTGGAACATGCTGTCGTACATGCCAACTCTGTTCACAACTTTGACATCACCAAATTGCTCGCCCACACAACGCCACACACTCTGTCCGCAATTGTGCCCGGTACAGTTGAAACCCGGATTCATCCGTGAAGAGCACATTTCTCCAGCGTGCCAGTGGCCATCGAAGCTGAGCATTTGCCCACTGGCCACGGTTACGACGCCAAACTGCTGTCAGGTCAAGACCCTGGTGAGGACAACGAGCACGCAGATGAGCTTCCCTGAGACGGTTTCTGACAGTTTGTGCAGAAGTTATTTGGTTGTGCAAACCCACAGTTTTCATCAGCCGTCAGATGATCCCGCAGGTGAAGATGTCTGATGTGGAGGTCCTGGGCTGGTATGGTTACACGTGGTCTGCGGTTGTAAGGCCGGTTGGACGTACTGCCAAATTCTTTCAAATTACGTTGGAGGTGGCTTATGGTAGAGAAATTAACATTCAATTCTTTGGCAACAGCATTCAATTCTGTGGCATTGTGTTGTGTGACAAACTGCACATTTTAGAGTGGCCATTTATTGTCCTCAACACAGGGAGCACCTGTGTAATAATCATGCTGTTTAATAATCTTCTTGATATGCCACACCTGTCAGGTGGATGGATTATCTTGGCAAAGGATAAATTCTCACTAACAGGGAAGTAAACAAATTTGTGCACAAAATAAGAGAAATAAGCTTTTTTTTGTGTATGGAAAATGTATTGGATCTTTTATTTCAGCTCATGAAACATGGGACCAACACATTACATGTTGCGTTTATATTTTTGATCAGTGTAATTATTGGAGTGGAATGCCTTAAACAGAAGAAAGCTCTAACTGATGCATAACATTTAGAAAGTAAATGTGAGAATATGTTCTGTTTTATCAGCCATACCCAAAAGGCCTAAACATCCACACTACATATCATACAGAATATGTTACTCTAGAAAAGCATGTGCAGTATGCAGGGTTGGGGAGTAATGGATTACATGTAATCAGTTACATGTAAAGGATTACTAAAAATGGTAACTGTAATCCGTTTGTCACGTTCTGACCTTTTTATTTAGTATGGTCAGGGCATGAGTTGGGTGGGCAGTCTATGTTTGATTTTCTATGATTTGGGATTTCTATGTTTCGGCCTAGTATGGTTCTCAATCAGAGGCAGGTGTCATTAGTTGTCTCTGATTGAGAATCATACTTAGGTAGCCTGGGTTGCACTGTTTGTTTGTGGGTGATTGTCTATGTTAGTGGCTTGTGTCATCACAGGTCTCATTTAGCTTCACGGTCGTTATTTGTTTATTGTTTTGTATGCAGTGTTCAGTACTTTCTTTAATAAATATTCACTATGAACACATACCACGCCGCGTTTTGGTCCTCCGATCCATCTCGCCTCTCCTCTTCAGATGAAGAGGAGGACGACCGTGACACCGTTATATTACCAGCAAAAAAAAATGTGATCAGATTACAGATACTTTTGAAAAACGAAATGATTACTTTGTGGATTACTTATAAATTCATAAAGGATGTTTGTGTAAAAAAAATATTTGACACTTTTCTGTTTTCTCCATGATATTCAAATCAGCATTGAAAAAAGGTGCACGTTTAAGTTTGTTCCACGAGAGAGTCTAACCACAAGTCAGAGACCACTATGATGACACACCAAATGTGTTTGATGGATTGTGGGAAAAGAGCAGAAATAGGCTTTTGTAGCCTACAGTTCAAGATATCTCTTCCAATGATATGACTGTTGTCGGCATCCAAAGATTATCCAACTTGAATAAACGCTTGTCGGTAAGGATGACAACAGCGGTTTCGTCAGCGGTGATACGGATATCACTTATTATTGTTATCTACATAGCGCATTGATGTGAATCACACTGCTGCTCTTTAATTTAGCTATTTACTCCTTATGGATTGTGGTTGTTGTGGATGGCTGTTCACAAATCTAAATGTGTATTTGGTAATGGTTGAATTCCAGAAGTTTAAGCTGCCTATCAATCATTGTTTTTGAAACCAGTGGACAGCCAGTGAAAAATGTGCTCTTGCAACAGCTTCATAGTGCGGATCCAGGCCTATGGAATACAAGTGGGGATTTTTTTTCTTCAGTATTGCTCAAAGCATGCCATTCCATGAGCGCAGAATTTATTTTTCAACTCGAATCATTGAGCCCAATCAGTCCTCCATGACAACAAAAATCATAAACAACAGAGTAGGGCTAGCTAATACGTCCTTAGTTTTTGGTCCTGCTCAGGTAAAACAATTTGGCTGATCTGTACTTTCATATTTCCAAGTCCTATTCTTGAAGAATAAGGGGTATAACAGTTATTGGAATGACTGGAATTCTGCTAGACTTTGTATTTTAATGTAAAGATACAATTTAATTGTATTATTATCTGTACAGTTGAAGTCAGAAGTTTACATACATCTTAGCCAAATACATTTAAACTCAGTTTTTCATAATTCCTGACATTTAATCCTAGTAAAAATTCCCTGATTTAGGTCAGTTGGGATCACCACTTTATTTTTAAGAATGTGAAATGTCAGAATAATAGTAGAGAGAATAATTTATTTCAGCTTTTATTTATTTCATCACATTCCCAGTGGGTCAGAAGTTTACATACATTCAATTAGTATTTGGTAGCATTGCCTTTCAATTGTTGAACTTGGCTCAAACGTTTCGAGTAGCCTTTCACAAGCTTCCCACAATAAGTTGGGTGAATGTTGGCCCATTCCTCCTGACAGATCTGGTGTAACTGAGTCACGTTTGTAGGCCTCCTTGCTCGCACACGCTTTTTATCTCTGCCCACAAATTTTCTATGGGATTGAGGTCAGGGCTTTGTGATGGCCACTCCAATACCTTGACTTTGTTGACCTTAAGCCATTTTGCCACAACTTTGGAAGTATGCTTGGGGTCATTGTCTATTTGGAAGGTCTCCAATTTTTTTCTGAGGTCTTGACTGATTTCTTTTGATTTTCCCATGATGTCAAGCAAAGAGGCACTGAGTTTGAAGGTAGGCCTTGAAATACATCCACAGGTACACCTCCAATTGACTCAAATGATGTCAATTAGCCTATAAGAAGCCCACTGCCCACGGTTACAGTTTTCGTTCATGTTCACGTTTATTGTTTTGTATTTCATAGTGTTCAGTTTATGTCTTAAAATAAACATTATGGACACTTACCACGCTGCACATTGGTCCTCCAATCCTTCTCGCTACTCCTCCTCAGAAGAGGAGGAAGAATGCCGTTACACCAGTTTTGGTTGGAAAGCAAACTGAACCATGATTTTGCCTGTGCTTAGCTCTAGTCCATTTATTTTTAGCTTTAAAAACTCCCTAGTCCTTGCCGATGACAAGCATACCCATAACATGACGTAGCCACCACCATACTTGAAAATATGAAGAGTGGTACTCAGTGATGTTTTGGATTTTATCCAAACATTACACTTTGTATTCAGGACATAAAGCAATTTTTTTGCAGTTTTACTTTAGTACCTTATTGCAAACAAGATGCATGTTTTGGAATATTTGGATTCTGTGCAGGCTTGCTTCTTTTCAATTTGTCATTTAGGTCAGTATTGTGGAGTAACTACAATGTTGTTGAACCATCCTCAGTGTTCTCCTATCACAGCACACACATACCCTCTGTAACTGTTTTCAAGTCACCATTGGCCTCATGGTAAATTCCCTGAGAGGTTTCCTTCCTTTCCGGCAACTGATTTAGGAAGGACACCTGTATCTTTGTAGTGACTGGGTGTATTGATACATAATCCAAAGTGTAATTAATAACTTCACCATGCTCAAAGGGATATTCAATGTCTGCCTATTTTTTTTTTACCCATCTACAATAGGTGCCCTTCTTTGTGAGGCATTGGAAAATCTCCCTGGTCTTTGTGGTTGAGTCTGTTTTTGAAATTCACTGCTCGATTGAGTGACCTTACAGATAACTGTATGTGTGGGGTACAGAGATGAGGTAGTCATTCCAAAAGCATGTTAAATACTATTAGTTTGCACAGAGTGAGTCCATGCAACTTATTGTGACTTGTGAAGCACATTTTTACTCCTGAACTTAATTAGGCTTGCCATAACAAAGGACTTGAATACTTATTGACTCAAGACATTTCAGCTTTTAATTTTTAATTAAGAGTTTACATCATTCCACTTTGACATTATGGGGTATTGTGTGGAGGCCAGTTACAAAAATCTCAATGTAACCCTTTAAAATTCACATAAAATTGGAAAAGGTCAAGGGGTGTGAATACTTTCTCAAGGCCCTGTATGTGATTGGCTCTGATACATGTATTGTCATATGGTTTGCTGTAACGATATGACAAGCGTTTTTAGACCTTTCCCAACCGACAGGCTCTGCTCTACATCATCATTAAGCTTTTGATGAAATAGTCTGTCTGTAAGCAGGTTCATATAACATGGTTGCCGTAACTCGTAACCAATCATCTCAGTTTAATGTGAGACCTATCAGGTGACTATCCTCAGTCTAAGTCTAGACTAGAAGGTGCCTGTTTGCACTAGTCTCAAAGGCTCTGTGGATGAAATCAGTGGAATGTCAATTATGTCAGCCAGCCTCTCTGAGCCCTCTCTCTCCCAGACGACTTCAATAGCATTAATTACAGCAACAGTCAGTGCTTAGCCAGCCAAGATAATTATGTGTAACTCTGCCTCCACTTGTCTCTCCTCTCCTCGTCTTTCTGCTGACTCTCAAACGTTGTGCTCTGTCGCGTATATTTCTCTTTCATAATGTATCTTTCTCTCTCTTTTTCTACATATATACTGTATATACATATATCATATATACTGTATATTCAATATACTGTATCTCAGTCTCTTTCTCTGCTATAGTCACATATACAGTGGAATGGGCCATTTGGTTATCATGGTAACTGCTCTCCTGTGCCATGTTGTTGTGTCTGTGCCGATAGGGAGCAAATTCATGTACATAACAGTACTTACCTAGCAAATCCTAACCAATAGGATGAATGAATATAGGATGAAGCTACTATATCACGGTGAGTTTACCAGCCTTACCCTTTGACCCCTCCTGATTCACAGGGCAGTCGGCCCATTTTATCTTATCTGATTCAGTAGCATTTCCAGAGGGACTTTCTTCCTGACTGCGGAGACGCCATAGTTCCCACAGAACCCTCTCACACTGGGGGATTTCTCATTAAAACCCCATTAAGCTCAGTTCTTATATGGGAAAATACAGTTAACCACGTCGAAAATATGTGTGGTTAATTTCTTTATGGCACATTCAGTCGAAAAGGAACATTTTAGAGCGACACTTTGTCTCTGTCCATTTGAATGTGGTTGGGTGAAGCTGAATAAATGTTGCCCGTTTGTCCAGACCGAAAGATAATGCTTTGTTATAATATCAGTCTGGTTAACCAGACTAGAAGAAATCCATGCAGATTTAGTCAGAACATTTAAATGTTTTGATAAGCTTGAAAATGTCTGGAAGCAAGTTCACAGTCAAGTCATTCACTGTCTGCTGTCTGCTGCTGCACTCTCCTGTCAAACAACTGACAGCCCCCCCCCCCCCCCCCCCCCCTCCCCCAGTAGACACTGGTTCCTGCTACATGTCGACATGAAGAGATTACCACATCCTGTAGTTCAGGTCCAGGAAAGAGACAAAGGCACTCAGCTAAAACTCCCATGAGAAGAAGAGAGAGATAAGGATATATATAGATAGGGGGATAGAGAGAATAGGATAGAGAATAGGATAGAGAGAGAGAGAGGGGATAGAGAGAGAGGGATAGAGAGAATAGGATAGAGAGAGAGAGGGGGATAGAGAGAATAGGATAGAGAGAGAGAGGGGATAGAGAGAATAGGATAGAGAGAGAGAGGGGGATAGAGAGAATAAGATAGAGAGAGGGGATAGAGAGAATAAGATAGAGAGAGAGAGAGGGGATAGAGAGAATAGGATAGAGAGAGAGAGGGGATAGAGAGAATAGGATAGAGAGAGAGGGGGGTAGAGAGAATAGGATAGAGAGAGGGGATAGAGAGAATAAGATAGAGAGAGAGAGAGGGGATAGAGAGAATAGGATAGAGAGAGAGAGGGGATAGAGAGAATAGGATAGAGAGAGAGGGGGTAGAGAGAATAGGATAGAGAGAGAGAGGGGATAGAGAGAATAGGATAGAGAGAGAGAGGGGGATAGAGAGACAGAGGGGATAGAGAGAATAGGATAGAGAGAGAGAGGGGGAGTGCGAGTGAGGGAAGGGTGAGAGGGATTGGTTTAGGGATATGAATGAGGATGGTGAGCTTCAGAAAGAGAGAGAGAGAGAGAGAGAGATGCTAATGTTTATGTAGTGGTAATCACCAGAGCTCAGGGAAGGCTGGGGTTGGATTAACGCCTGTCTGTGTGGCATGTAGCAGAGTAGAGATGGGACACACAGTGAACTACCATAGTGGCTCTGCACAGCAACCATAATGACAAGCACCTGATACCACCCTGTTTTAACACACACACACAGTCCCCTTAGTGATAAGGCTGTTACACCATACCCACTCTTTTCCCCTGCGATTATACTGTACCCACACAGAGCCCAGATCTGCCATGATAGGGCTCTGTGCCTGCCAGGGTAACCATGGCAACTTCCCCCACTCTGTCCCTTCCGTGCCAGCTCCCTGGCATGCTGTCAGGACCGCGGCCAGCCTGTGGTCTCATCTCTACTAAATAACACATTATAGGAACACACTTGTTCCCACTTGTTGACCGACTTCAGATGTCAGCAAACAAGTCTCAAGTCTTGATTACTGTAAGTTATTAGTCAACTCAATACTTTCAGTTCAGTTCATTGTACTAGCCTTTTAATAGGACTTTGTGCTCTTTGAGTTGAAAATAGACAATGAACATTTACTGTCATTCACACTGACACAGCTGACAAGAATGGTGTCACAGAGTTTAGTGTCAAATCATGGTTGCTTATCGTCTAATCATGTAATCACCACATCTCAGTCAGTCTAAATAGGGCCTCTTCCATTTCTCAGGATGTTCTGATTGGCTCCTTAATTAGAGCTTGATAATGTCATCCTCCCAGGGGCGAAAGTATTTTTCATTTCTTCCCGTTACGGCACCTCCTATGTGTGCAAAAAACTATTTGAGGCCTAATCATAGAATTACAAATATAATCCCTATTTATTTAATAGAATCTCTGTGGGCCTAATATTACAGATTTGTCATTTAACTTTTAAAATGTATTACCTTTTAATGTGGCATTAACATAATCAGCCATGATGTTTTCATCTGGTTGTCAAACAACCCCTTCAAAAGGCTCCTATAAGCCTGGCTACCTGCACACGTTCTTCCCATGGAAACAATTCCTCCTGCATCCACACTACGGTGAACTGTGTACCCGCCATTTGAGGAAAGGAAAGAGAAATCTGGAACAAAACTCCAAGAAGTGTAATGAATGAAATGATGTGATGGTCATCCATCAGGCCTACACTTGTAACCTGACTTGATGTGTCCATTGTCCTCTCGCGTCTCGAGCGTATTCCACACATTTTCATGTCCATTCACACATTTTTCATGTGGGTAACATGCGTTAATGATAAATAATAGTGTAATAGCCTACAGTTTGAATTATTGTGACAGGCTCATGTCCAACTGATACGGCGTACCTCCACAATTTATTTTGATGGTACCGGACAGTACCGGACAGGACCGGGCAGTACCGGGAAGTACCGGACAGTACCGGGCAGTACCGGACAGTACAAGACAGTACAGGGCAGTACCAGACAGTACCGGACAGTACACGGCAGTACCGGGCAGTACAGGGTAGTACCAGACAGTACCGGACAGGACTAGACACTACCGGACAGGACCAGACAGTACCGGGCAGTAAGGGAAGTACCAGACAGTACCGGGCAGGACCAGACAGTACCGGACAGTAAGGGAAGTACCGGGAAGTACCGGACAGCACAGGGCAGTACCAGACAGTACCGGACAGTACCAGACAGTACCGGGCAGTAAGGGAAGTACCGGGAAGTACCGGACAGTACAGGGCAGTACCGGGAAGTACAGGGCAGTACAGGACAGTACAGGACCGTACCGGACAGTACAGAACAGTACCGGACAGGACAGTACCGGAGAGTACAGGGCAGTACCGGGCAGTGCAGGACAGTGCTGTGGCAGTACAGGGCAGTACAGGACAGTACCGGACAGTACCGGACAGGGCAGTACCGGACAGTACAGGACCGTACCGGACAGTACAGAACAGTATCGGACAGGACAGTATCGGACAATACAGGGCAGTACAGGGCAGTACCGGACAGTACCGGGCAGTACAGGGCAGTACAGGACAGTACCAGACAGTACCGGACAGGGCAGTACCGGACAGTACAGGACCGTACCGGACAGTACAGAACAGTACCGGACAGGACAGTATCGGACAATACAGGGCAGTACAGGGCAGTACAGGGCAGTACCGGGCAGTACCGGACAGTACAGGGCAGTACCGGACAGTACCGGACAGTACCGGACAGTACAGGACAGTACCGGACAATACAGGGCAGGGCAGTACCGGACAGTACCGGACAGTACAGGGCAGTACCGGGCGTTACAGGGCAGTGCCGGGCAGTACAGGACAGTGCCGGGCAGTACAGGACAGTGCCGGACAGTACAGGGCAGTACAGGACAGTGCCGGACAGTACCGGACAGTACAGAGCAGTACAGGGCATTACAGGGCAGTACCGGACAGTACCGGACAATACAGGGCAGTACAGGGCATTACAGGGCAGTACCGGACAGTACCGGACAATACAGGGCAGTACAGGGCAGTACAGGGCAGTACCGGACAGTACCGGACAGTACAGGGCAGTACCGGGCGTTACAGGGCAGTACCGGGCAGTACAGGACAGTGCCGGACAGTACAGGGCAGTACAGGACAGTGCCGGACAGTACAGGGCAGTACAGGACAGTACCGGACAATACAGGGCAGTACAGGACAGTACCGGTCAGTACCGGACAGTACAGGGCAGTACAGGACAGTACCGGACAGTACATGACAGTACCGTACAGGACAGTACAGGACAGTACCGGACAGGACAGTACAGGACAGTACCGGACAGTACAGGACAGTACAGGACAGTTCCGGACAGTAGAGGGCAGTACCGGACAGGACCGGACAGTACCGGGCAGTACAGGGCAGTACCGGACAGTACAGGGCAGTACAGGGCAGTACCGGGCATTACCGGACAGTACCGGGCAGTACCGGACAGTACAGGGCAGTACCGGACAGTACCGGACGGTACAGGTTCAGTACCAGACAGGACCAGACAGTACAGGTTCAGTACCGGACAGTACAGGGCAGTACCGGGCAGTACCGGACAGTACAGGGCAGTACCAGACAGGACCAGACAGTACCGGGCAGTACAGGGCAGTACCGGACAGTACAGGACAGTACAGGACAGTAACGGGCAGTACAGGACAGTACCGGACAGTACAGGGCAGTACCGGGCAGTACCGGACAGTACAGGGCAATACAGGGCAGTACCGGGCAGTACCGGGCAGTACCGGGCAGTACAGGGCAGGACCAGACAGTACAGGACAGTACCGGGCAGTGTAGGACAGTACCGGCTTACTTTCACCCCTGCATCCTCTCTCATACATGATTGGATATGTGATATCACAAAGTATGATCACACATGATTACACCACCAGCCATATAGACTAAAGCCTGGAGCACCTCTCTTTAGGAGGAGGAGGAGGAAGGGAGGAAGGAGCAAAGGAGGAGGATGAAGGTAGGAGGAGAAGGAGGAGGAAGGGAGGAAGGAGGCTTTCATAGCAGACCTACACCAGACTCCTCACCTGCATCCCAGTTGGCACCCTATTCCACAGGGCTCTGGGCAAACAAAGTGTACACCATTACTGTCATAGCCATTTCACCTGTCCTATATTTAACTGTCTGGACAGATATGACAGAATATTTCAGCATAGTGGCTGTGTAAAGTGAACATCGTCTGCCACATTATAAACTGTCTTTTTAAGCAGCATCAATTTGGGGCATCAACTGTGTGTGTGTGTGTGTGTGTGTGTGTGTGTGTGTGTGTGTGTGTGTGTGTGTGTGTGTGCGTGGCTAATTGTCAGGGAGCTGCCCGTGTTTTTGCTGAGCCACATTGTTACAGTATAATGAGATGACGCATTGCTTTTCTCATGCTCTGTTTTCACAACAAAGACAAGCGAGGGCGAGAGGAGTCGAAGAGGGTTCAGAGAGGGGGAGAGAGGGAGAGAGAGAAACAGATAGAGAATGACAGAAACAGGCACAGCACTGTGATTTAGATGAGATGCCAGAAACAGCACAAAGCAGTGGAGATTGATCACAGAAAAGATTCAACACTGTTAACTGAGAAGAAAGTGTGTTGAGAAAGATGCCCATAACCTTTTATGTGTCTGTTTATCTAGTACAAAATAATGTGATTTTCTCTCTGTGGTAGTCTCCACAGCAGGGTTCTTTTGGTGAGACACATTTCCATGCTGAATATCCATTTAGTTTGCCTAATGGCAAGTTGTTGTAGCAGAGAGGAATACAGGGTGATATTCATTATGTGCTTGTTTTTGAGAGGGTCAAGATTGACACCTCTGCTTCTCATCCCCTCTTAAAACACAGAATACTAAAGTCATATTTTCAGCAACTAGCACTTAAGTATCTAAGATTTTTTTTTGTAAATTTTTACCTCATCATATTTACATATTTTTACATCATCACATTTGTAGCCTGGAAGCCCGTCTGTTTCTGCTTCCGCATGTCAACAATGACGAGGAAGTGCAAACTTGTATTCGAGGTTTGAAAAGGATTCTAAAGTTTGAAATTTCCACTTTGAAAATTCTGACTTGATTTGCCCAAACAAAAAATGTATCAACCCCTACAAAAATGTCCATTCATTATAATCCACTTAATAATGAACTTTTCCTGTTGCTGCAGGATTATTCTCCTGCTGTAGCAAACTGGCTCAAATGAAGATCCTACATCAGTATGTTCTTTAAGACACATCCAGACACCTACTGTACCATGTCCTAGTCCTAGACCTACATCTGGGTCTAGGATATGGAACACTGTTACCATGGTGACCGATGGTTGTCATCTATAGCCTATTTCCCCCAGCTACAGTTGAGTTCCTGTCTGTCTGTCTGTCTGTCTGAATCTCAAGGTAAAACACACAGACACCCAATACTGCCTGGTAAGGTTTGTCGTGTGTTTCACCGTCCGCTTTCTATTCCTGACCAAGGAGTTCCCCCTAAGGACATTTAGCCAGGAACACTTAACTCAAAACGTAGCGGTAGCTATTAGCTTTGGTAATGGATTCTGCTGTGATTAAAATGCTAGATGGCTTGCTGGCTATTTCGGGCCTTATTTAAAAGTTATCCGTCTTGACCCACATTATGTAAGCCCAGTGCTCATGCCTGGGACTTCAGCAGGGATGGTGGAAACAGATTTGCGTGAGACCTGCGGTCATGTTACAGTCTAAAAGGCTTTGAAGGTCAGTGGAGGAGAGTGGAGGAAAAATGTGTCAGAGATTATAATGGGCGTTCCTGTTTTGAGTTTGCTTTGTATGGATGGGACAACCATCTTTTCTAAATTAACGGCGACTTCATTTCCATCATAGGAAAGGTCAGTGCTGCATGTAAATAGATATTCATAATGTCATCATCTATTGTCTCCACCTCAAGCGTTGTGTCTCTCCCTTCTCCTAAGGTGGGTGAGGGGCCAGGATTGTCTTGGAATCTTCATACATTAAACGTTCTGTGACAACCCACAAGCATTTTATTGACCAGGAGACCAGGACATATACACAGCAGCGAGGGAATCGATGGGCCATTTCATTTGTTTGCATCATGGAGAGGGAGAGAGAGCGAGAGAGAGCATTAGTATTTAGTGCTCAGGGCTGTTATGAGGCTTGTTGTGAGTGTTTCCTCATCCTCCTCTAGGTCTGCTGTGGCTCCGGGGCTGCAGTCAGAGGGTCTGCTGTGGCTCCGGGGCTGCAGTCAGAGGGTCTGCTGTGGCTCCGGGGCTGCAGTCAGAGGGTCTGCTGTGGCTCCGGGGCTGCAGTCAGAGGGTCTGCTGTGGCTCCGGGGCTGCAGTCAGAGGGTCTGCTGTGGCTCCGGGGCTGCAGTCAGAGGGTCTCCTGTGGCTCCGGGGCTGCAACTAGAGGTTCTGCAGGTTGGGCACGGCTGCAGGCTGCAGCATGAACAGGTCCGGCTCACACCTGCTCTACTTCTTACCCAACTGCAGCCCTCACAGGTAGAGCCCATATAACCCACTGGGCACTGACGTCACTTCAAGTCAAATTTGAACCATGTCATTGAATATAGGTTAAACATTTGGTGAAAAAACACTCATGTTCCAGAAATTCCTTTATGTTGATGACTTTATGCAAATCCGATCAGTTTTCCACGTTCCTTCAACGTCATCAGAATCAATATTTTTGTTGAAATGACGTGGTCAATGTTGATTCAGAGTTTGTGGCCAGTGTGAGGTCTGTCCTCCAGTCCAACCGTCTACCTGTTCAATGCCCAGCTACGTCCTCCCTAGATAATGAGGTAATGATTATGTAGATTTGTGGGGAGATACTTCCAGTTTTCAGAATAAGCCATCATTGTGTAAGTGGGCGTTGTTGCCTAAAAACAGAGACAGTGTGGCTGGATGGATGGATTGAATGCGTCCCTTGAACCCAATGCTAATGCATAGCTCACAGATAGGCTATTGTTGTCCTGTCAACTGATCATTTAACATTTCTCACTGTGCTAAAGCTCTGTGCAGACAGAGAGATGTGTGGGGAACTCCTTCTCTGCTACCTCTACTTATGCTTACACACATACCCAGCCTGCATACGTGTGTGTGCATGTGTGTGTGTATCTGTGGAGTTTTGTCTTGGAGGAATCCCAATATTGAATTGGCAGGTGGAAACCTGATGTAATAATGGGTATTATGACTTTCTAGAATAGTAGAAGGCCGTCTGGTAGATATGTGGATGGCTGTGTGTGTGTTATATGGCTGTGTGTGTGTTATATGGCTGTGTGTGTGTGTTATATGGCTGTGTGTGTGTTATATGGCTTGATTGGTACAGTATATGGCTGTGTGTGTGTTATATTGCTGTGTTTGTTACAGTATATGGCTGTGTGTGTGTTATATGACTGTGATTGGTACAGTATTTGGCTGGGTGTGTGTTATATGGCTGTGTTTGGTACAGTATATGGCTGTGTTTGTGTTATGGCTGTGTTATATGGCTGTGTGTTATGGCTGTGTGTTATATGGCTGTGTTTGTTATATGGATGTGTGTGTGTTATGGCTGTGTTTGTTATATGGCTGTGTGTGTATTATGGCTGTGTTATATGGCTGTGTTTGTGTTACGGCTGTGTGTTATGGCTGTGTGTTATATGGCCTCTCCTCTCACCTCCTCTCACCTCTCACCTCTCCTCTCCTCAACTCTCACCTCTCCTCATCTCACCTCATCTCACCTCATCTCTCCTCATCTCACCTCTCCTCTCCACTCCTCTCCACTCCTCACCTCACCTCATCTCTCCTCTCCTCAACTCTCATCTCCTCAACTCTCTCCTCATCTCTCCTCTCAACTCTCCTCTCTTCACCTTACCTCTCCTCAACTCTCTCTTCATCTCTCCTCAACTCTCCTCTCTTCACCTCACCCCTCCTCATCTCTCATCACCTCTCTTCATCTTTCCTCACATTTCCTCATCTCTCTTCTCTTCTCTTCTCTTCTTCTCTTCTCACCTCTCCTCTCCTCACCTCTCCTCTCCTCAACTCTCTCCTCATCTCTCTCCTCTCCTTTCCTCAACTCTCTCCTCATCTCTCTCCTCTACTCACCTCTCCTCTCCTCACCCCTCTCCTCACCTCTCCTCTCCTCAACTCTATCCTCATCTCTCTCCTCTCCTTTCCTCAACTCTCTCCTCACCTCACCTCTCCTCACCCCACCTCTCCTCACCTCTCTCCTCACCTTTCCCCTCCTCACCTCTCTGCTCTACTCACTTCTCCTCACCTCTCTGCTCTACTCACCTCTCTCTTCTACTCACCTCACCTCTCCTCATCTCTCCTCAACTCTCTCCTCACCTCTCACCTCTACTCACCTCACCTCTCCTCATCTATCCTTACCTCTCCTCATCTCTCTCCTCATCTCTCTCCTCACCTCTCTCCTCACCTCTCCTCATCTCTCCTCACCTCTCCTTATCTCTCCTCATCTTTCCTTACATTTCCTCATCTCTCTCCTCTAATCACCTCGCAACTCTCCTCTCCTCACCTTACCTCACCTCTCTCCTCTACTCACCTCTCCTCTCCTCTCCTCACCTCACCTCACCTCACCTCACCTCTCCTCTCCTCATCTCTCTCTCTCCTCTCCTCTCCTCTCCTCTCCTCTCCTCTCCTCTCCTCTCCTCTCCTCTCCTCTCCTCTCCTCACCCCACCTCTCCTCACCTCTCTTCTCACCTCTCTCCTCACCTCTCTCCTCACCTCTCCTCTCCTCACCTCTCTGCTCTACTCACTTCTCCTCACCTCTCTGCTCTACTCACCTCTCTCTTCTACTCACCTCACCCATCCTCATCTCTCCTCATCTCTCTCCTCACCTCTCTCCTCTACTCACCTCACCTCTCCTCATCTATCCTTACCTCTCCTCATCTCTCCTCACCTCTCTCCTCACCTCTCTCCTCTACTCACCTCACCTCTACTCACCTCTCCTCAAGATTCACATCATCTGCTGTGGATCATTCAGCAGCTCACACTAGTGTCTCCTTCTGTGTCCTGTCTTGTCCAGTCTGTGTGTGTGTGGTGTGCGTGGCCCCTTTGCGTATCCCATGTTGTTTTGCCTGGCAGAAGGGGTGTGTGGATGGGGTGGGAAGCGGATAGCAGGTGTTAGCATTTTGCTGCAGTAGAGAGATCCATCTTTGATAACTCCACAGGAGAGAAAGCCCCATGTGGGTCTCCTCCTCTCCACAGCTCAGGAATAGAATGGCCATACATCATCCTGGCCCCGCGTGGCTAGATACAGCTGTCGCTTCTGCACTCGGCACACACATATTCACACACATATTCACATATTCACACACACACACACACACACACACACACACACACACACACACACACACACACACACACACACACACACACACACACACACACACACACACACACACACACACACACACATTCACACACACATTCAAACACACACACATTCACACACACTCGTGCGAGCACATATACCCACACTAATATGCACACATGAACACGTCCCCCCCATGTACACACATACACATACACACGAATACGTGCATGGACACACACACACACACACTAACACACATTATCTATCTTGGAGATACAAAAATGCAGATTACCAATAAAATACTTTAGTCTGGACTCTACAAGGTGTCGAAAGCGTTCCACAGGAATGCTGGCCCATGTTGACTCTACAAGGTGTCGAAAGCGTTCCACAGGAATGCTGGCCCATGTTGACTCTACAAGGTGTCGAAAGCGTTCCACAGGAATGCTGGCCCATGTTGACTCTACAAGGTGTCGAAAGCGTTCCACAGGAATGCTGGCCCATGTTGACTCTACAAGGTGTCGAAAGCGTTCCACAGGAATGCTGGCCCATGTTGACTCTACAAGGTGTCGAAAGCGTTCCACAGGAATGCTGGCCCATGTTGACTCTACAAGGTGTCGAAAGCGTTCCACAGGAATGCTGGCCCATGTTGACTCTACAAGGTGTCGAAAGCGTTCCACAGGAATGCTGGCCCATGTTGACTCTACAAGGTGTCGAAAGCGTTCCACAGGAATGCTGGCCCATGTTGACTCTACAAGGTGTCGAAAGCGTTCCACAGGAATGCTGGCCCATGTTGACTCTACAAGGTGTCGAAAGCGTTCCACAGGAATGCTGGCCCATGTTGACTCTACAAGGTGTCGAAAGCGTTCCACAGGAATGCTGGCCCATGTTGACTCTACAAAGGGGTCGAAAGCGTTCCACAGGAATGCTGGCCCATGTTGACTCTACAAGGTGTCGAAAGCGTTCCACAGGAATGCTGGCCCATGTTGACTCCAAAGCTTCCCACAGTTTTGTCAAGTTGGCTGGATGTCCTTTGAGTGGTGGACCGTTCTTGATTCACACAGGAAACTGTTGAATGTGAAAAAATAAGCAGCTTTGCAGTTCTTGACACTCAAACCAGTGTGCCTGGCACCTACTACCATATCCTGTTCAAAGGCACTTAAATATTTTGTCTTGCCTGTTCACCCTCTGAATGACACACATACACAATCCATGTCTAATTGTCTCAAGGCTTAAAAATCCTTCTTTAACCCATCTTCTCCCCTTCATCTACACGGATTGAAGTGGATTTAACAAGTGACAACAGGGGATCATAGCTTTCACTTGGACAGCTTATGTCATGGAACGAGCTCCTAATGTTTTGAATACTCAGTGTATATGCTATGTAGGAGATGCTTTTATCAGAAGAAAGAGCTCCTAATGTTTTGAACACTCAGTGTACATGCTATGTAGGAGATGTTTTTATCTGAAGAAAGAGCTCCTAATGTTTTGAACACTCAGTGTATATGCTATGTAGGAGATGCTTTTATCAGAAGAAAGAGCTCCTAATGTTTTGAATACTCAGTGTATATGCTATGTAGGAGATGCTTTTATCAGAAGAAAGAGCTCCTAATGTTTTGAATACTCAGTGTATATGCTATGTAGGAGATGCTTTTATCTGAAGAAAGAGCTCCTAATGTTTTGAACACTCAGTGTATATGCTATGTAGGAGATGCTTTTATCTGAAGAAAGAGCTCCTAATGTTTTGAATACTCAGTGTATATGCTATGTAGGAGATGTTTTTATCCGAAGAAAGAGCTCCTAATGTTTTGAATACTCAGTGTATATGCTATGTAGGAGATGTTTTTATCCGAAGCCATCTACTATAAGTGCATATATTTTTGTGGCCCCAGCGGGAATCGAACCCGTGGTCCTGGCCTGGCTAGTGCCATGCTCTACCAACTGAGCCACAGAGGACCGGTTAGCTTAATGAATGGTGCTATAATGTGAGTGTTAGTTGTTACTCATACCAGGGTTAAACCACTGACTGGTGGCATCAGGTTCCAGTGAAGAGAGAAAGGGTAGAGATCTATTTGTAAGAACATCTCTTCAGTGAGAGAGTGAAGAAGAGCAGGAGGATGGAGAGAGAGAGAGGGGGCGTAGTTGTATCTGAAAGGGAGGTTAACCATGCACATATTCAACAGTCAGTCCAACTGAACTATGAAGACTTGTTGCGTTGGAGAGGGAAGACAGAGCTCATATTACTCACTTGTTGTTCTCCATTGTGCATAGTATTTACAATTCATTAATTTATGACAAAGAATGACTGCAGTTTGAATTTGTTTGCTGGTTGTTGTTTGTTCAAAGAATTTTACGTGTGTGTGTGTGTGTGTGTGTGTGTGTGTGTGTGTGTGTGAAAAACATGACAACATTTGAGTGAAAGAATAATATTTCAGAGAGAGACAGAGAGAGATGAATAAGAAGGGAGAGAGAGAAAGGAGGGATAGAAAATAGAGAGAGAAACAGAGGGAGTGTGTGGGAGGGAGGGGAGGTGATAATTGAGCTCTCCCAACCAGAGAATAATATTTTCCTCTCCTTTCGCTCCTTTTGTTGTTTGGTTCCTGCATTCTCCCTGGTAAACACCACAAATATCCCCAGCATTGTGCCAGGCTGACTAATCGCTGTACACAGGGACGGATGTGGGCGTCCAGATCAGCCAGGCCAATTAGCCGAGGACAGAGAGAGACGTGTAGCGATGAGAGGAGTCACGCTCCCTCACTCATACGGGTTCCATTCATCAGTGGTAAAGAGCCTGGGCTGTATTCTGCTGTCGTCAGCTGGGCTTTACTGCTCCTATGTTCTGTTCAGGTTAACTGTTTGTCTGTACAGGTGATGCTTCAGTCCTTCTTACTGTTTACAAGCCTTCTATTTTTTACCTATTTGATTGGAATGAACAAGAGAGCTGACAAAGCCCTTTGTTTTATCGGTGGATCTGTATGGGTATCTGTGTGTGTGACTGTGTTTGGTGTGTGTGTGTTTTAACGTACTGTATGTCTGTATTCGTATGTTTGTGTTTTTCTTTGCGCCTGGGTCCACTCTGCATGAGAACAGCCCTGTGGCGAGTGTTGTCCACTCTCCTCTCCTTTTGCCCATTTAGCTGTGGCTCTGACCCTGGATCTGCCCAGCTGAGGGAGATGCTGTCGGGCTCCAGCTGCTCTCTGCTCCCTCAGACCCCCCCCCCCCACCACCACCACTGACTCAGAGTCAGCCCATAGGCAGCCCATCTCTCTCTGCTCCCTCTCTCGTCAACAGCTGTGGACTGTATGTTTGATAAAAGTGCCCACATACACTCACACATACACATACACACACACACACACACACACACACACACACACACACACACACACACACACACACACACACACACACACACATACAGATACGTACACACATATGCAAAAGGCAAAAAGTCTGTCCCAGGGAGCCTCACTAACAGTAATTCAACCATCAAATCTCCCCAAATCCTCCTCAAGATGGCTTTACCCAGTTTACAATAAATGCTTGATTTGTTCGAAAATGTCCGTTATTTATGTCCAATTAGCTACTTTGGTTAGCGCGTTTGGTAAACAATTCCAAAGTCACAAAGCGCGTCCACTATAACGTGACGAAATGTCCAAAAGTTCCGTAACAGTCAGTAGAAACATGTCAAACGATGTACTGAATCAATCTTTAGAATGTTGTTTACATACATCTTGAATAACGTTCCAACCGGAGAATTACAATGACTTCAGATGACCGGTGGAACGCAGGTCCTTCCCCTGTGAACGCGCATAGTGAATGCATGGTCAACTCGTGGCAGTGGTGACTATTTCCTGTGTCATTCGACCCTCCTTCACATTAGAGTCATCAGACAAAGTTCTATTGACTGTTGACATCTAGTGGACGGCGTAGGAAGTGAAAACTCATCCATATCTCGCTGTAATTTAAATGAGAGCTAGGTTGAAAATCTGCCACCCCCAGAAAAATAAAAAACAGGAAGTGGAATTTCTCAGGTTTTTGCCTGCTATATGAGTTCTGTTATACTCACAGACATAATTCAAACAGTTTTAGAAACTAAACTTCAGAGTGATTTCTATCCAATACTAATAATAATATGCAAATATTAGCAACTATGACTGAGGACCAGGCCATTGAATATGGACACCGCAGTGCACCTTTCATCCAAGCTACTCAATACTGCCCCTGCAGCCATAAGAAGTTTTTAAGTGCATGACAGTTCACCTGTCCAAATGCAAGTTGCTCCAGATATTTGCATGATCCAGTTTAGTGTACAGTCTTCGAAAGAAATATGAAAGTGTATTGCAGAATTCTGGAGCATGTCACGGTTGATTGGACAACACTGATTTGTTGTGTTAACAAATAGCTCTTCTTTTAAATAGACTCTCACAAAGACATAAAACGTGATGTTTCTTGTATGATATTCAGACACAAGGCTCTGCCTCACTTCTGAAGGGTCTCTTTGATATTCCCTTAAAACAGTCCCTTCTGACAGCCTCTTTCTTAGTGTACTTCCTCAGAGCTGTAAAGGACTATAATATTCAGTCTCTCTATTCTACTCTTCTTGCATTAATGATCTTCCTAATTCCAGTTGTTTTAGACTAGAGTTCTGAAGTGGAGCTTTGGAGCTGTCACTTCCTCCTGCTCCCTAATGGTTGGAGACAGCAGTTTATACTCCTGCTTGGGTACACTCTTCAATACACACACACAGATGCAGGCAGACAGACACAGAGACACAGAGACACACACACACACACACACGCATACACACAACCGCACAGGGAATGACACACACTCTCACACCGATGCAACATATTCCTAATGAAAGGGAGCTGCCATGTCTCTCTACACATTTAGAAAAAAGGGTTCCAAAAGGGTTATTCGGCTGTCCCCATAGAAGAACCCTTTTTGGTTCCAGGTAGAACTATATTGGGTTCCATGTAGAATCAAAAGGGTTCTACCTCTTCAAAGGGTTCAAAGGGTTATCCTATGAAGAGGTGGCTGTATCAATACACCAACCTATCTGCATGTGTTTCATTGTCAAATGAGGAGATAGAGCAAGAGGTGGCTGTATCTGGGTCAGAGGAGGAGACAAAGGAAGAGGTGGCTGTATCTGGGTCAGAGGAGGAGACAAAGGAAGAGGTGGCTGTATCTGGGTCAGAGGAAGAGACAAAGGAAGAGGTGGCTGTATCTGGGACAGAGGAGGACACAGAGGAAGAGGTCACTGGGTTAAACCAATAGTCAACCAGGATGCCTCTGACTCAGTAGTGTAGTTAAACTGTGACTCTGACTCAGTACTGTAGTTAAAGTGTGAATCTGATTCAGTCCTGTAGTCAAACTGTGAATCTGACTCAGTAGTGTAGTTAAACTGTGAATCTGACTCAGTAGTGTAGTTAAACTGTGAATCAGACTCAGTACTGTAGTCAAACTGTGACTCTGACTCAGTACTGTAGTTAAACTGTGAATCTGACTCAGTACTGTAGTCAAACTGTGAATCTGACTCAGTACTGTAGTTAAACTGTGAATCTGACTCAGTACTGTAGTCAAACTGTGAATCTGACTCAGTAGTGTAGTTAAACTGTGACTCTGGTGTGTGTGCAGGGGAGTCTCTATTTCCCTTCTCTCTCTGTAACCACGTTTCCATCTACAGTTTTAATGTTAGTAAAGTCGTACAGGCTGTATCACATCTGGCTGTGATTGTCCCATAGGGTGGCACACAATTGGCCCAGCATCGTCCGGGTTTGGCTGGGGTAGGCCGTCATTGTAAATAAGATCTAATCTAAATAGATCTAATCCCAGAAGCTGACCAATAACAACGGCAGACGGAGCCACCTCCTGGTCAAGCTCCGTAGACGTCCACATCACCCACTGCTCCCAAGAATACTACTCGCCAATGTCAAGTCTCTTGACAACAAGGTAGACGAAATTCAAGCAAGGGTAACATTCTCTGTTTCATGGAAACATGGCTCTCTCGGGATATGTTGTCAGAATCGGTTCAGCCACCGGGCTTCTCCATGCATCACGCCTACAGAGATAAACACCTCTCTGGGAAGAGGAAGGGCTGGGGTGTATGCTTCATGATGAATGACTCATGGTGTAATCATAACAACACATTCAGGAACTCAAGTCTTTCTGCTCACCCGACCTAGAATTCCTTACAATCAAATGCCGGCCATATTACCTCCCAAGAGAATTCTTGTCAGTTATCGTCACAGCTGTGTACATTCCCCCTCAAGCAGACACCAAGACTGCGCTCAAGGAACTTCACTGGACTCTATGTAAACTGGAAACCATATATCCTGAGGCTGCATTTATTGTAGCTGGGAATTTTAACAAAGCAAATTTGAGAACAAGGCTACCTAAATTCTATCAGCATATTGATTGCAGTACTCACGGGGGTATACACTCAATCACTGTCTCTCTAACTTCCGCGATGCATACAAAGCCCTGACCTCCCTTCGGAAAATCCAACCACGACGCCATCTTGCTCCTACCGTCTTATAGGCAGAAACTCAAACAGGATGTACCAGTGACTAAAACTATTCAACGTTGGTCTGACCAATCGGAATCCACGCTTCAAGATTGTTTTGATCATGCGGACTGGGATATGTTCCGGTCAGCCTCAGAGAACAACATCGATCTATATGCTGACTCGGTGAGTGACTTTATAAGAAAGTGCATTGGAGATGTTGTACCCACTGTGACTATTAAAACCTACCCTAACCAGAAACCGTGGATGGATGGCGGCATTTGCGCAAAACTGAAAGCGCGAACCACTGCAT
The DNA here is from genome assembly GCF_057628025.1 of Oncorhynchus mykiss. Lineage (NCBI taxonomy): Eukaryota > Metazoa > Chordata > Actinopteri > Salmoniformes > Salmonidae > Oncorhynchus > Oncorhynchus mykiss. Next base: position 63,022,284 of record NC_143034.1, on the reverse strand, counting down.
TTAACCATGGAAAGATGTCTGGGAATAAGGCTGAATATAAACAGTGTAGTTATTCCCTCCGCAAGGCAATCAAACAAGTGAAATGCCGGTACAGGGACAAAGTGGAGTCACAAATCAACGGCTCAGACATGAGACATATGTGGCAGGGTCTACAGGAAATCACGGACTAGAAAAGAAAACCAGTCACGTCACGGACATCTACGTCACGCTTCCAGACAAATCAAACACCTTCTTTGCCCGCTTTGAGGATAATACAGTGCCACCATTACGTCCCGCTAACAAGGACTGCACCCCCCCCCCATCTCCTTCTCTGTGGGGCGGTCTGTCCAGCACTCTGTGACATCAGCTGATGTAAGAAGGGCTTTATAAATACATTTATAAATTTAAATGTGTCTATGTGTGTGCGCGTGCCTGTCTTAGAGAAGCCCTAATGCTAAGTGCTACTGTGTTTGTTAAAACTGCAGAAGAACAGAGGTTCTGGGGGCGATGGTGTATTTGTCTGATTCAAGCCTTGGCATGTGCGTATGTGTGTGTGTGTGTGTGTGGGGGGGGGGGGGGGGTCTGTTTGTGTGTGTGTGTCTGTTTTAAGCTTTGTGGGGCCTGAGAACCCTGTGGAGACACACACACACACCGCTGCACCTTCAGTGTGTCTGATATAACAAGGCACCCAGACATGCATAGTCAAGCACAGATCCCAAGAGACAGCTAGGGAGACACTGCAGCGCCCAGTGATTTCGCTGCTCTGCCATCGCCTGTCAGCCTGAGTCACAGCGTGGGAAGAGACTATAGGGGATTCCTCCAATCAGAGCAGGAAGCCATGATGTGGCCTGACAAGGCAAGCCGCACCTTGACCTTCACCTTGGCTCCTGCCCTGTCTCAACCAATGAGATGACATGACAGTCAGGGTCCATTACGTTTTCACTTGAATGTATGTTGTATAAACATACAACAACTCTCCTGTGCTCTGTCCCCTTTCCTTTCCTCTCCTTTCCTCTCTCATCTACTGATCCCTCCCCTTTCCTTTCCTCTCCTCTCCTCTCTCCTCTACTGACCCCTCCCCTTTCCTTTCCTCTCCTCTCCTCTCTCTTCTACTGATCCCTCTCCTTTCCTTTCCTCTCCTTTCCTCTCTCCTCTCCTGTCCCCTCTCCTCTCCTCTTCTTTCCTCTCCTGTCCTCTCCTATCCTCTCTCCTCTCCTGTCCTCTTATTTCAGGGTTAATTCCTGTTCAGTGCAGTGTGTTCGTTAGACTTGTTTTGCCATATGAATGTGTATCCTGAACCTCAGGGCTGTACTTCAATATGTGGGTTGAGATGTAGGTTTTCAGGCCTGGCTGGGTTTCTAAGATTCTCACTGTTTCCTTAGTCATCTTTCTCCCATGCAGCGTAGGTAATTGGTGTCTGGTGTGTGTTTGTTCCATGGGGTTTATATAACCTGCTTATTATACTGTTCTATGATTCAGTGGGTTCACTGGGTTTAAAGGGAAAAATAATCTGTAGAAGTGCACTTGAGCAAGGCACTTAATCCTGATTTGCGCCAGGCATTGGCGAACCGTCATTCAGGGAAGAGCCCCACCTGTTTTGAGCCCCAAATGTAAAAAAGGTGGGGTTTTTGTTGGGCTTGCCTGTTTTGTGTGTTATTTTGGCATTAATACATGTCACATATGAGTTTGCAAACAATGTGAAAAATAATATAATTGAGTTAATAAAGCCACATACAAACATGGTCTCTTTTTTATTTTCTTGAGTAAATCCAAAATGCAGGTGTTTCAGCCGAGCTCAGTGCTTTCTGTGGTGGTGGGGCAAGCCAGCAGAAAATACGGAGCATGGCGCCGTGATTGGCTCAGTGTTCTGTCACTCATGGGGACTTTATGCCACTGGAAGTGTAAGAGGAGACATTGAAAATTCTAGCCCTTCGGCTGCTGCCATAGAAGTGCCCATTCAAGAAGGCTCTAGGTCATTGGCCACAGATCAAATCACGTTATATGTACAGTAGCTTTGATTGGACTGATCATGTCAACATCATACTTTCACAATCTTAGTGAGAAGTCATCATCATGAATCAAGTCGACAATCTACTGGGAAATCCTTTTTAAACCTTGTCATATGAAGAGACATAATGAGAAATTATACTGTAGATCAAACGTATCGGCCAAAGGACATAAACATTACACAAGAAGTTGGAAATCGCAAATTCAACGAGTGGTTGGGAAGGAATCAGTGACAGTGGCTGTGTAGTCCCAAATCTGGGATTAAGGGGCTCTTTTCCAAGTTTAAAATGATAAACATTCAACATGATGTCAATGAAGCGTGATTTGTGCCGCACTCAAAACAACTGTTAACTCGCCACCTTCCTGTTCAAGTGAACACAGCACAACAATGTGAGTCCAAAAATGTATTGTATGCTGCTTCATAAATTCTGTAATATGCCAGGGAGATATGTGTACTGTAGCTAAGAAAGTAATACTAAGTGTATGTTGTGTAGTAAGATGTTAGTAGCCCATGTGCCTCACAAAAGGATTCATCCCCCTTAAGTATTCATCACCCATGGCGTTTTTCATATTTTGTTGCATTACAACCTGTAATTTAAATAGATTTTTATTTGGATTTCATGTAATGGGCATACACAAAATAGTCCAAATTGGGGAAGTGAAGTGAAAAAAATGACTTGTTTCAAAAAATACAATTAAAACGAAAATGTATTCACCCCCTTTGCTATGAAGACCCTACATAAGATCTGGTGCAACCAATTACCTTCAGAAGTCACAGAATTAGTTAGATAGCACACAGGTGGACTTAATTTAAGTGTCACATGATCTCAGTGTACATATATACACACACCTGTTTTGAAATACCCCAGAGTCTGCAACACCATTAAGCAAGGGACACCACCAAGCAAGCGGCACGCTGAAGACCAATGAGCTCTCCAAACAGGTCAGGGACAAAGTTGTGGAGAAGTAAAGATCAGGGTTGGGTTATAAAAAAATAGCAGAAACTTTGAACATCCCACGGAGCACCATTAAATTCATTTTTTTTTTTTTTAAGAATATGGTACCACAACAAAGCTGCCAAGAGAGGGCCACCCACCAAAACTCACAGATAAGGCAAGGAGGGCATTAATCAGAGAGGCAACAAAGAGACCAAAGATAACCCCGAAAGAGCTGCAAAGCTCCACAGCGGAAATTGGAGTATCTGTCCATAGGACCACTTTAAGCCACAGAGCTGGGCTTTACGGAGGACTGGCCAAAAAAGCCATTGCTTAAAGAAAGAAATAAGCCAACACATTTGGTGTTTGCCAAAAGGCATGTGGGAGACTCCCCAAACATGTGGAAGAAGGTACTCTGATCAGATGAGACTAAAAGTGAGCTTTTTGGCCACCAAGGAAAATGCTATGTCTGTCACAAACCCAACATCTCTCATCACCCCGAGAACAGCATCCCAACAGTGAAGCATGGTGGTGGCAGCATCATGCTGTGGGGATGTTTTTCATCGGCAGGGACTGGGAAACTGGTCTGAATTGAAGGAGTGATTGGTGGTGCTAAATACAGGGACATTCTTGAGGGAAACCTGTTTCAGTCTTCCCGAGATTTGAGACTGTGACGGAGGTTCACCTTCCAGCAGGATAATGACCCTAAGCATACTGCTAAAGCAACCAGAGTGGTTTAAGGGGAAACATTTAAATGTCTTGGTATGGCCTAGTCGAGGCCCAGACCTCAATCCAATTGAGAATATGTGGTATGACTTAATTGGTAAATCCCAGGAAACGTTGTAGCTACTTCAGGCTCCTCTGACTGCCATGACCTTGGCGGGGTCCATACGTAACTCCCTGTGCACTAATATATAGCCCAGGAAGGACAGAGGAAGCATGGAACTCACATTTCTCAGCTTTAACAAAATGCTTATTCTCCCACAGCCATTGGAAAACTTGGCGAACGTGTTGATGGTGAGCCTCACGGTCCTTAGAAAAAAAATCTGAATGTCATCCAAATATTTAAAAACTAAGCATCCAATCACATCCCTTAGCATATCATTGACTAGGTTCTGAAACATAGCAGGGGCGTTAGTAAGACCAAAAGGCATGACTAAATACTCAGTGGCCAAGTGTGTTGAACACAGTTTTCCACTCGTCCACCTCTCTGATGTGGACAAGGTGGTAGGCATTCCGGAGGTCGAGTTTGTTGAACAGCGTAGCACCATGGAGGGGGGCAAAAACACTTGTTCTTCACTGTGATGTTATTCAGCCAACGAAAGTCTCTGCACTCAGTGACCCATCCTTATTTACAAATAATAAAATCAGCACCCATCGGAGAGGAAGAAGGCCCGATAAGTCCTGCAGCCAGGGAATCCTGGATGTACCCCTCCATAGCCTCCTGGTCAGGGCGAGAGAGGTTATACAACCTCCTCATTCCAGCCGCCTCCAGCCGCGAGGGTGCGAAACTCAATCGCAGTTTCAGCGACACTATGGGAGCCTTGACGGAGGGACAGGAGTCGTTTAGCTGCATCCTTACTGCAGACAGGGTGGTCGAAGACTCTCTTCATCTACTCCGTGAAGCTGGAGTAGGAGGAACAGATGGAGGACTGTCTCTCCGACATAGACGTGACCCAGGAAAGCGTTGCGCCACGGAGGCAGCCGATCAGGAAGGATATCTTGGCCCGTTTGCTAGCATAAGAGTAAGGCTGTTGCTCAAATTCTAGTGAACATTGTACCAAGAAATCTCTGCAAGCTCCGAGGTCACCATCGTAATGCTCTGGAGCCGGAACAAACGTCTCACAGAGCGGAGGAGAAGGACTAGGGGCTAGTTGCGAGCTCTGGGCGAAGGTTCGGTCCTGCAGGTTAGAAAGGCTTCGTGAAAAGTCCTTGACGTACTCTAGGAGGGTTTTCAGGGCTTGGTCATGTTGCTTGAGCAGGGCGCCTTGGCCGGCGAGGGTTTGCTGGAGAGGATCTAAGTCTGCTGGGTTCAAATATTTGGGCCAGATCGTACTGTTAAGCAGGGCGGAGCAGGTGAACCCAAGTGGAGACTCAGACAAGGGGACAGGGATAAGGTAACTAAGGTATTTATTGAACATCGGGGGAAGATGGGGTGCAGGCCAGGGGAGATTTGGGCGGGTAGCAGGGAACCAGGGGCTGAGGCTGGGGCTAGGAGAGTGCGGGCAGGGTAAGCAGCTCCAGATCAGAATCCAAGGAAACTGTAGAGTGGGGTATCCAGGGCAGGGAAGCAAGACAGACAAGACGAGGGACTGGGGACAGGGACCAGAGGCAGAGTGGACGGAACTGTAGCAGATAGATAAGCAGCATCAGGCTAGGGAAAACAGGCACAACAGGATAACAAGCTGTATGCAGGCACAAACAGCTTGAAACGTAGACTGACTGAGCAGAGGTTATGATCTGGCAGCATGGAAGTGGCAGGGTGGAGTATTTCTAGAGGTCTCTATTATGGAACAGGTTGCAGGTGGTGGGGATCAGCTCTGCCTCCAGCACACCTCTCTCCACTCACACAATCACATGCTTCAACACAGAGGGAGAGAGCACTGGTGGAGTGGCAGCAGGTTAGGGAGACACAGGAGGAGAAGTAGATGGCGTGGCAGGGGCAGATGTAACAGAATTCTGTCACTGTATATTTCAAAAGTGCTAAACAAATAGTTATAATGACTAAGTCCATCCTAGCTCGCGCCTTAATGTCTTTATTCGAAATAACGGATTGCCTTTTATCCGCTTGTCGTCCCCTATAGTTTGTACATCTCAATTGTCATTAGAAACCACATTTGTTTAAGCAAGTCAGCCATATCAGCTATGTTTTTTAAAAAGCAGTAAATGAGGCTGAATGATCTGTTTCGCTGCCAGACAAGGCTCCGCTGATAGCCAGGTGTAGCAGTGGTAAGATGTTGGGACAGCTTTATGTAGACACTTTGTGGGCACTGTTTGTCACCGTTATAGTGCAATCCATGTATTGTTTAGTGTTGTGTAGTGGCTTTGCTGGCATGCATCCAATTATTTATTTTTTTGTCCCACCAAGATTTACATGCTAAAATCGTCACTGTCGCCAGGGGTACCGTGCTTCTATGGCTGACCCTGCAAAACCATACATTTCACTGCACCTATCCAATGTTAATCAAAGAAGTATTTCTAATTTGATTTGTCATATACACATATGTGTATGTGACAATATGGGATAATAGAGGGTTATGAGAGGAGGGATTATATAGAGGGGTATGAGAGGAGGGATTATATAGAGGGGTATGAGAGGAGGGATAATAGAGGGTTAGGAGAGGAGGGATTATATAGAGGGGTATGAGAGGAGGGATAATAGAGGGTTAGGAGAGGAGGGATAATAGAGGGATATGAGAGGAGGGATAATAGAGGGATATGAGAGGAGGGATAATAAATCAAATCAAATCAAATGTATTTGTCACATACACATGGTTAGCAGATGTTAATGCGAGTGTAGCAAAATGCTTGTGCTTCTAGTTCCGACAATGCAGAAATAACCAACGAGTAATCTAACCTAACAATTCCAAAACTACTACCTTATACACACAAGTGTAAAGGGATAAAGAATATGTACATAAAGATATATGAATGAGTGACGGTACAGAACGGCATAGGCAAGATGCAGTAGATGGTATCGAGTACAGTATATACATATGAGATGAGTAATGTCGGGTATGTAAACAAAGTGGCATAGTTTAAAGTGGCTAGTGATACATGTATTACATAAAGATGCAGTAGATGATATAGAGTACAGTATATACTGTACATATACATATGAGATGAATAATGTAGGGTATGTAAACATTATATTAAGTAGCATTGTTTAAAGTGGCTAGTGATATATTTTACATCAATTTCCATCAATTCCCATTATTAAAGTGACTGGAGTTGAGTCAGTGTGTTGGCAGAAGCCACTCAATGTTACTGGTGGCTGTTTAACAGTCTGATGGCCTTGAGATAGAAGCTGTTTTTCATTCTCTCGGTCCCTGCTTTGATGCACCTGTACTGACCTCGCCTTCTGGATGATAGCGGGGTGAACAGGCAGTGGCTCGGGTGGTTGTTGTCCTTGATGATCTTTATGGCCTTCCTGTGACATTGGGTGGTGTAGGTGTCCTGGAGGGCAGGTAGTTTGCCCATGAGAGGAGGGATAATAGAGGGTTATGAGAGGAGGGATTATAGAGGGGTATGAGAGGAGGGATAATAGAGAGTTATGAGAGGAGGGATAATAGAGGGTTCTGAGAGGAGGGATTATAGAGGAGGGATTATATAGAGGGGTATGAGAGGAGGGAGGTATGAGAGGAGGGGTATATAGAGGGGTATGAGAGGAGGGATAATGGAGGGGTATGAGAGGAGGCATTATATAGAGGGGTATAAGAGGAGGGATTATATAGAGGGGTATGAGAGGAGGGATAATAGAGGGTTATGAGAGGAGGGATAATAGAGGTGTAACGACGTTCGTCTGTAGGAGGAGAAGCGGACCAAAAAGCAGCGTGGTGGTTATTCATGTTCTTTAATGGAAAACTGAACGATACATGAAATAACTCAAATCTACAAAACAACAAACGGACCGTGAAAACCTATACAGTCCTATCCTGTGACAACAAACACAGTGACAGGAACAATCACCCACAAACACACAGTGACACCCAGGCTACCTAAGTATGATTCTCAATCAGAGACAACTAATGACACCTGCCTCTGATTGAGAACCATACTAGGCAGAAAACATAGAAATGCCCCAAAACATAGAAAAACAAACATAGACTGCCCACCCAACTCACGCCCTGACCATACTAAATAAATACAAAACAACAGAAATAGAGGTCAGAACGTGACAGTACCACCCCCCAAAGGTGCGGACTCCGGCCGCAAAACCTTGACCTATAGGGGAGGGTCTGGGTGGGCGTCTGTCCGCGGTGGCGGCTCTGGCGCGGGACGCGGACCCCACTTCACCATTGTCTTAGTCCGCCTTATTGTCCGCCTCCCTGGCTTACTCACCATGGCCACCCCTCTCAATGACCCCACTGGACAGAGGGGCTGCTCGGGACAGAGGGGCAGTTCGGGACAGAGGTGAAGCAGCTGCTCGGGACAGAGGGACAACTGCTCGGGACAGAGGGGCAGCTGCTCGGGACAGAGGGGCGATAGCAGCTCGGGACAGAGGGGCGATAGCAGCTCGGGACAGAGGGGCGATAGCAGCTCGGGACAGAGGGGCGATAGCTGCTCGGGACAGAGGGGCGGCAGCTGCTCGGGACAGAGGGGCGGCAGCTGCTCGGGACAGAGGGGCAGCTGCTCGGGACAGAGGGACAGCTGCTCGGGACAGAGGGACAGCTGCTCGGGACAGAGGGACAGCTGCTCGGGACAGAGGGACAGCTGCTCGGGACAGAGGGGCGGCAGCAGCTTGGGACAGAGGGGCGACAGCTGCTCTGGACAGAGGGGCAGTTGCTCGGGCGGCCCCTGGCTGACTGACGGCACTGGCGGCCCCTGGCTTACTGGCGGCCCCTGGCTTACTGGCGGCACTGGCGGCCCCTGGCTTACTGGCGGCCCCTGGCTTACTGGCGGCACTGGCGGCCCCTGGCTGACTGGCGGCACTGGCGGCCCCTGGCTGACGGGCGGCACTGGCGGCTCCTGGCAGACGGGCGGCACTGGCGGCTCCTGGCAGACGGGCGGCACTGGCGGCTCCTGGCAGACGGGCGGCACTGGCGGCGCTGGGCAGACGGGCGGCACTGGCGGCGCTGGGCAGACGGACGGCGCTGGCGGCGCTGGGCAGACGGACGGTGCTGGCGGCGCTGGGCAGACGGACGGCGCTGGCGCCGCTGGGCAGACGGACGGCGCTGGCGCCGCTGGGCAGACGGGAGGCTCAGCTGGCGCTGGGCAGACGGGAAGCTCAGCTGGCGCTGGGCAGACTGGAAGCTCAGCTGGCGCTGGGCAGACGGGGAGCTCCGGCAATGCTGGAGAAGAGGAAGGCCCTGGTAGCGCCGGAGAGGCGGGAGACTCCGGCAGCGGCGCCGGACAGGCGGGAGGCTCCGGCAGCGGCGCCGGACAGGCGGGAGGCTCCGGCAGCGGCGCCGGACAGGCGGGAGGCTCCGGCAGAGGCGCCGGACAGGCGGGAGGCTCCGGCAGAGGCGCCGGACAGGCGGGAGGCTCCGGCAGCGGCGCCGGACAGGCGGGAGGCTCCGGCAGAGGCGCCGGACAGGCGGGAGGCTCCGGCAGCGGCGCCGGACAGGCGAGAGGCTCCGGCAGAGGCGCCGGACAGGTAGGAGGCTCCGGCAGCGCTGGAGAGGAGGAAGCCCCTGTAAGGATGGGCCGGAGAGACAGCCTGGTACGGGGGGCTGCCACCGGAGGGCTGATGCGTGGAGGTGGTGACGGATAGACCGGGCCGTGAAGGCGTACTGGAGATCTTGAGAGCAGGGCTGGCACCAACCGCCCTGGCTGGATCTTCACCCTAGCCCGGCAGATGTGGGGAGCTGGGATGTAGCGCACTGGGCTAAGCACGCGTACTGGGGACACCGTGCGAACAACTGCATAACACGGTGCCTGACCAGCACCACGCCCGCCACAGTTAGCACTGCTAGGAGCACTGTAGTGCTGAGATGGCACAGGACGTGCAAGGCTAGGGAGATGCACAGGAGGCCTGGTGCGTGAGGCTGGCACAGTCTTCACCAGACCCCTCGCACGCACCTCAGGATGAGTATGGAGAGCTGACCCCGGTGCCATTAAATCCCTGACACGCTCCGTCGGGCGAATGTCGTGCCTCATGCACCAAACCAGCAAGTCCCTCATATCACTCTCCTCCAATTTCCCCATTAACTCCTTCACAGTCTCTGCTTCGCTCACCTCCAACACCAGCTCTGGTTCTGAGCTCCTCCTTGGCTCCTCACGATAAACGGGGGGAGTTGGCTCAGGTCTGACTCCTGACTCTGCCACACTCCCCCTGTGCCCCCCCCCCCAAGAAATTTTTGGGGCTGACTCTCGGGCCTCCATCCGCTCTGCCGTGCTAGTTCCTCATAATGCCGCCTCTCTGCTTTTGCTGCCTCCAGCTCGGCCTTGGGGCGGCAATATTCTCCTGGCTCTGCCCAGGGTCCTTTCCCGTCTAGAATCTCCTCCCAAGTCCATCTCTCCAAGTAGTGCAGCCTCTCCCACTGCTGATTTTGCTGCTGCTGCTGTTGCTCCTCCTGCTGCTGCTTTTGCTGCTGTTCCTGTCTTTGTGTTTGCACCAGATAGGGCTGTTTTGAGTTCTCACGTTTCTTGTTTTCGTTAGTTTGTTCATGTATAGTGTCTTCATTAAAATACAATGAACAACCACCAAGCTGCGTTTTGGTCCGCCTCCACTTCACAACAAGAGAACCGTTATAAGAGGGTTATGAGAGGAGGGATTATAGATTGTTATGAGATGAGGGATAATAGAGGGTTATGAGAGGAGGGATTATAGAGGAGGGATTATATAGAGGGGTATGAGAGGAGGGATAATAGAGGAGGGATTATATAGAGGGGTATGAGAGGAGGGATAATAGAGGAGGGATTATATAGAGGGGTATGAGAGGAGGGATAATAGAGGAGGGATTATATAGAGGGGTATGAGAGGAGGGATAATAGAGGGGTATGAGAGGAGGGATTATATAGAGGGGTATGAGAGGAGGGATTATAGAGGGGTATAAGAGGAAGGTGAAAGACTTCCACTTAATCCTACACAGGGTACAGTGAGATTACTGACCGTCCACCCCCCACAATCCTTTGGGAGAGCAGAGGGTTCTCGGTCGCCTGCTCCATGGCTTGGGGATGTCCCTCTCCGTCACTCATACCACTGGCAGAGATGAATGGTCACAGTGGTTATAAACAGGACAGTCAGCACCGAACATATACTGTACACACACACACACACACACACACACACACAATTTTCAACACAGGGTGGAGTCAGCAAAGAACTTGACAGACACGACACCATAACATGCAGTTTGATACAGCTGACATCACACTTTGACATGCACACTTCTGACAGAAAACAAACAAATAAAGCACCGCTTCAGAGTGGACCACTAGAGGACCTGACGCAGAGGGCCTGATGCATAGAGGGCCTGAGGCATAGAGGGCCTGATGCATAGAGGGCCTGATGCACAGAGGGCCTGACGCACACAGAGGGCCTGACACACAGAGGGCCTGATGCATAGAGGGCCTGATGCAGAGGGCCTGACGCATAGAGGGCCTGACGCACAGAGGGCCTGACGCACAGAGGGCCTGATGCACAGAGGGCCTGATGCATAGAGGGCCTGATGCAGAGGACCTGACGCATAGAGGGCCTGACGCACAGACGGCCTGACGCACAGAGGGCCTGACGCACAGAGGGCCTGATGCACAAAGGGCCTGATGCATAGAGGGCCGGACGCATAGAGGGCCTTATGCATAGAGGGCCTGATGCATAGAGGGCCTGACGCACAGAGGACCTGATGCACAGAGGGCCTGATGCATAGAGGGCCTGATGCATAGAGGAACTGACACAGAGGGCCTGATGCATAGAGGGCCTGATGCATAGAGGGTTTGATGCATAGAGGGTCTGAATCATAGAGGGCCTGACGCACGCCCTGATCTGTTTCACCTGTCATTGTGCTTGTCTCCACCCCCCTCCATGTGTCGCCCATCTTCCCCATTATCCCCTGGGTACTTATGCCTGTGTTCTCTGTTTGTCTGTTGCCAGTTCGTCTTGTTTGACAAGTCAACCAGCGTTTTCTCAGCTCCTGCTTTTCCCTAGTCTCTCTTTGTCTCGCCCTCCTGGTTTGGACCCTTGCCTGTCCTGACTCTGAGCCCTCCTGCCTGACCACCTGCCTGCCCCTGACCCCGAGCCTTCCTGCTGTCTAGTACCTTTGCCCATACTCTGGATTACCGATCTCTGCCTGACCTGACCCTGAGCCTGCCTGCAGTCCTGTACCTTTGCCCTACTACTCTGGATTACCAACCCCTGCCTGCCTTGACCTGTCGTTTGACTGCCCCTGTTGCTGTAATAAACATTGTTACTTCAACACAGTCTGCATTTGGGTCTTACCTGAAACATGATTACAAAACAAGCAAGTATAGTGTAGAGAATCATTGTACCATGTAAACCACTGTGAAATATATTTTCCATAACCCAAAATATTGTATTTTCAGCTGTTTGAAGCTGGTGTACAAAACCGAAAGTAAAAGACACAAAAACTCAACTTAAGCACGGGAAACATAGAAATAGTGCACCTATAACATATCTACAACTTCTTAGACTTGCTTTCAATGAGAATGACAGATCTATAACTAACATGTCTCTGTGAGTTTGCTCGGGTCCCCCAAAAAGTTACATTTGCAGCATTAATTTCAGTCCATTCCATTGTCTGGTCTACTAATTGTAGTGTTGAGTGTTAGGAGACTGACGAGCGAGGCTGCCAGGGCTTACAGTCAGAGCCCAGTGTAGAGGATAAATGGATGGTGTAACAGGCTGGTTGCTAAACAACAGGTTGCCAGGGCTTACAGTCAGAGCCCAGTGTAGAGGAGAAATGGATGGTGTAACAGGCTGCCAGGGCTTACAGTCAGAGCCCAGTGTAGAGGATAAATGGATGGTGTAACAGGCTGGTCGGTAAACAACAGGCTGACTGGGTTTCTCTCCCAGAACATTTGAGCCACATCAAAGTTTGAAGACAACTTGACACAGAGGATGCGTGTAGTTCAGTCTTGTTTACAGTGTATCCTAGTTCTCTACATGTGTCTCTACCAGAGTTACTGTGTAGGTATCTCTCACTCACCCCTTTCTTTCTTTCTCTCTTTCTCCTCTCTCTCTCTCTCTCTCTCTTTCTCTCTCTCTTTCTCCTCTCTTTCTCTCTTTCTCTCTCTCTCTTTCTCTCTCTCTTTCTCCTCTCTTTCTCTCTTTCTCTCTTTCTCCTCTCTCTTTCTCTCTCTCTCTCTTTCTCTCTCTCTTTCTCCTCTCTTTCTCTCTTTCTCTCTCTTTCTCTCTTTCTCTCTCTCTCTTATCTCTCTCTCTTTCCCTCTCCCTGACAATGAGTCCCCACTTTTTCTCAATTTCTTTTACCCTAATGAATAGACCTGTCAGAGAAACAAAATGAACTGATAGACTGATTTGACACTCTATCCGACCCATGTGTGTGCCTTCATGCTTGCGTGTGTGTTTGAACGTCTATACAGTAGGTTGATGACTGACGATTATGAATGTTGTTTTTTTGGTTGTATTTATTTGCACCTAAGTGAACAAGTGACAGTGCAGATCAGTTAAACAAAGCATATCCATTATAATTGTAAATGATATACTCAGTATACAAAAAAAATAAACATATTTGATTGTGTGTGTGTGTATGTGTGTGTGTGAGAGTGGGGGTAAGGCTACATGGAGGAGACTACTGGATAGTTTGGTTCATCAGGCTGACCCCTAGTCTACTACTGGGCTGTTTGGTTCATCAGGCTGACCCCTAGTCTACTACTGGGCTGTTTGGTTCATCAGGCTGACCCCTAGTCTACTACTGGGTAGTTTGGTTCATCAGGCTGACCCTTAGTCTACTACTGGCTAGTTTGGTTCATCAGGCTGACTCCTAGTCTACTACTGGGTAGTTTGGTTCATCAGGCTGACCCCTAGTCTACTACTGGGTAGTTTGGTTCATCAGGCTGACCCCTAGTCTACTACTGGGCTGTTTGGTTCATCAGGCTGACTCCTAGTCTACTACTGGGTAGTTTGGCTCATCAGACTGACCCCTAGTCTACTACTGGGTAGTTTGGTTCATCAGGCTGACACCTAGTCTACTACTGGGCTGTTTGGTTCATCAGGCTGACTCCTAGTCTACTACTGGGTAGTTTGGTTCATCAGGTTGACCCCTAGTCAACTACTGGGTAGTTTGGTTCATCAGGCTGACCCCTAGTCTACTACTGGGTAGTTCGGTTCATCATGCTGACCCCTAGTCTACTACTGGGTAGTTTGGTTCATCAGGCTGACCCCTAGTTTACTACTGGGTAGTTTGGTTCATCAGGCTGACCCCTAGTTATTAAGGGATAATGATGTTTTGTCAATGTGAAGATAAGAATTCCAGAGTATGGTACCTCTGTATCTGATAGAGTGTGTGTGTGTCTTGTATTGTATGCAGACTCCACATTGGGATGATTATTAAAAAATTATCATAAGAAATCATCAATAAACATCTTAAAGCACTCACAATTATTTTAGTTAAGTATTCTACATTTAATTATACAATTCATGCCCACCTGTTCATTTCCAGCTGCCAACAAGAGGTGGAATATTGGAAAGCGGTCAGAAATGTAAGTTTACACTCACCGGACAGTTTATTAGGTACATACATACATAGCAAGCCACGTGGCCGCTATATAAAGCAGGCAGACAGGCATAGAGGTATTCAGTTACTGTTCGATTGAACGTTAGAATGTGCAAAATAAGTGACCTAAGCAACTTTGAGCGTGGTATGGTCGATGGTGCCAGGCGCACGAGATTCAGTATCTCAGAAACGGCCATCCTCCTGGGCTTTTCACACTCGACAGTGTCTATTGTTTACCAAAAATGGTGTGTCAAACAAAAAACATCCAGTCAGTGTCAGTCTTGTTGGCAAAAATAGCTTGTTGCTGAGAGAGGTCGAAGGGGAATGGCAAGAATCCTGCAAGCTAACAAACGGGCCACAAACAGACAAATAACAGCGCAGTACAACATTGGTGTGCAGAACAGCATCTTGGAAAGCACAACTCGTCAATCCTGGTCATGAATAGGCTATTGAAGCAGACAACCACACCAGGTTCCACTCCGCAGTGCGGCTTGGTTGGGTTGTGTTTCGGAGGACGCGTGGCTATTCGACCTTCGTCCAGAAGCCATGGATTACACCCCAACCAGAAGCCATGGATTATAGGCAACATTTGCACTGAGCTAAAGGGTACAGCTGCCTCTTTCAAGGTGCGGGACTCTAACCCGGAAGCTTACAAGAAATCCTGCTATGCCCTGCGACGAACCATCAAACAGGCAAAGCATCAACATAGGGCTAAGAGTGAATCATACTACACCGGCTCCGAAGCTCGTCTTATGTGGCAGGGCTTGCAAACTATTACAGACTACATAGGGAAGCACAGCCACGAGCTGCCCAGTGAAACGAGCCTACCAGACAAGCTAAATCACTTCTATGCTCCCTTCGAGGCAAGCAACACTGAGGCATGCATGAAAGCATCAGCTGTTCCGGACGACTTTGTGATCATGCTCGCCATAGCCGACGTGAGTAAGACCTTTAAACAGGTCAACATACACAAGGCTGTGGGACCAGACGGATTTCCAGGATGTGTGCTCCGGGCATGTGCTGACCAACTGGCAGGTGTCTTCACTGTTATTTTCAACATGTCCCTGATTGAGTCTGTAATACCAACATGTTTCAAGCAGACCACCATAGTCCCTGTGCCCAAAAACACAAAGGCAGCCTGCCTAAATGACTACAGACCCGTAGCACTCACGTCCGTAGCCAGGAGGTGCTTTGAAAGGTTGGTAATGGCTCAAATCAACACCATTATCCCAGAAACCCTAGACCCACTCCAATTTGCATACTGCCCAAACAGATCCACAGATGATGCAATCTCTATTGCACTCCACACTGCCCTTTCCCACCTGGACAAAAGGAACACTTATGTAAGAATGCTATTCATTGACTACAGCTCAGCGTTCAACACCATAGTACCTTCAAAGCTCATCACTAAGCTAAGGATCCTTGGTCTAAACACCTCCCTATGCAACTGGACTTCCTGACGAGCCGCGCCCAGGTGGTGAGGGTAGGTAGCAACACATCTGCAATGCTGATCCTCAACACTGGAGCTCCCCAGGGGTGCGTGCTCAGTCCCCTCCTGTACTCCCTGTTCACCCACGACTGCATGGCGAGGCACGACTCCAACACCATCATTAAGTTTGCAGACGACACAACAGTGGTAGGCCTGATCACCGACCACAACGAGACAGCCTATAGGGAGGAGGTGAGAGACCTGGCCGGATGGTGCCAGACTTGGCCGGGTGGTGTACATACTACCTCAATCAGCTAACCGACTAACCGGTGTCTGTATGTAGCCTCGCTACTTTTATATCCTCGCTACTATATATAGCCTGTTTTTTTTACTGTTGTTTTATTTCCTTCCCTACCTATTGTTCACCTAATACCTTTTTTAGCACTTTTGGAATAGAGCCTGTAAGTAAGCATTTCACTGTAAGGTCTACACCTGTTGTATTCGGCGCACGTGACAAATGCACTTTGATTTGAGAGTCAGGGTTAGGCGTTAGCAGCGTTAGTCCATGGATCCATCCTGTCAGTATCAGGTGGCTGATAGTCACATCCAATTACCACTTCTTTACCACCCAAAGATGAAAAGGAGGTAATTTCTATGAAAAGCGATTCATCATCACTATTATCAGATGTAAGTGTGATGTGCTATCTTAACAAGAATTGAATACTTTTATGTACAAATATGGACACATCTCCTCCCACTCTTAATGTTCTCCAGTGGTGAACAGCATTATAAGGAGAAATGTCATAAATCACGGTTGTCTCTTCAGTCAACCATTTTTCTGAAAGGGAAATAAAGGAAAATGCATGTCTTAGAGAAGACAGATAATGAACAAGTTGGTCATGGTTTTTAGGAAGACTGCAAATGCCTAGATGAAAGGTAGAGAATAAGCTTGTCTTGGAATTAGATAGACTGATATACAGGTTGTTCAATTGTTTAACATAATAATAGTCACGTGATAGACTCATCGCTGGGAAGTTTCTGGAAATTGTTATCTGAATCAACACAGTCCTTATATTTACCATTAGCTTCATTAATACAAGTATGTTTCTGCCCGGCTAGTGCTGCCCTGTTCAACTGTAAGTGCTGTTATTGTGACGTGGAATGTCTAGGAGCAACAACAGTTCCACTGCGAAGGGGTAGGCTACGCAAGCTCACAAAACGGGCCAAGTGCTGAAGCTGTGGTGTGTAAAAATGTCTGTCCTCGTTTGCAACACTCACTACCGAGTTCCAAACTGCCTCTGGAAGCAACATCATCACAATAACTGTTTGTCGGGAGCTTCATGAAATGGGTTTCTATGGCCGAGCAGCCACACACAAGCCTAAGGTCACCATGCGCAATGCCAGGTGTCGGCTGGCATGGTGTAAATCTCTTCATCATTGGACTCTGGAGCAGTGGAAATGTGTTCTCTGGAGCGATGAAACACGCTTCACTATCTGGCAGTCCCATAGACGAATCTGGGTTTGGCGGATACCAGGAGAACGCTACCTGCCGCAATTCCTAGTGCCAACTGTAAAGTTTGGTGGAGGAGGAATAATGGTGTTGGGCTGTATTTTATGTTTTGGGCTAGGCCCCTTAGTTTCAGTGAAGGAAAATCTTAACACCACATTATACAATGACATTCTAGACGACTCTGTGCTTCCAACTTTTTGGCAGAAGTTTGGGGAAGGCCCTTTCCTGTTTCAGCATGACAATGCCCCATGCACAAAGCGAGGTCCATAGAGAAATGGTTTGTCACGATAGGTCTGGAAGAACTTGACTGGCCTGCACAGAACCTCATCAAACATCTTTCGGATGAATTGGAACTGTACTCCCTGTTCACCCACGACTGCGTGGCCAACTGCAACTGCGACTCCAACACCATCATTAAGTTTGCTGGCGACACAACAGTGGTAGGCCTGATCACTGAACTATAAGAATAGGAGAGCCGAACAGGCCCCCATTAACATTGACGGGGCCGTAGTTGAGCGGGTCGTGTTTTTCCAGTTTCTTGGTGTCCACACCACCAACAAACTATCATGGTCCAAACACACCAAGACAGTTGTGAAGGAGGAGACTGAAAAGATTTGGCCTGGGTTCCCAGATCCTCAAAATGTTCTACAGCTTCACCATCGAGGGCATCCTGACCAGTTGCATCACCTCCAAGTATGGCAACTGCTCGGCATCTGACCATATGGTGCTACAGAGTGTAGTGCGTACGGTCCAGTATATCACTGGGACCAAGCTTCCTGACATCCAGGACCTATATACTATGCGGTGTCAGAGCCCAACAAAAATTGTCGAAGACTCCAGTCACCCAAGTCATAGACTGTTCTCTCTGGTACCGCACGGCAAGCGGTACCGGAGCGCCTAGTTTAGGACCAAATCGCTCCTTAACTACCCCCAAGAAATAAGACTGCTGAACAATTAATGAAATGCTACCTGCTGTTTATTATCTATGCATAGTCATTTTACAAATGACCTTGACTAACCTGTACCCCCACACATTGACTCGGTACTGGTACCTGGAGCCTCGTTATTGTTATGTCATTTTCTTGTTATTTTTTTATAAAATGTTTTACTTTAGTTTATTTATTTATTTAAATGTTATCTTAACTCTATATCTTGAACTGCATTGTTGGTTAAGGGCTTGTAAATAAGAATTTCACGGTAAGATCTACACATGTTGTAATTGGCGCATGATACAAATACAATTTGATTTGATTTGAACACCGACTGCGAGCCAGGCCTCCTCACCCAACATCAGTGCCCGACCTTAATAATCCTCTTGAGGCTGAATGGAAGTCCCTGCAGCAATGTTCCAACATCTAGTGGAAAGCCTTCCTGGAAGAGTGGAGGCTGATATAGCAGCAGAGGACAGACCAACTCCATGTTAATGCCCATGATTTTGGAATGAGATGTTGGACGAGCAGGTGTCTACATACTTTTGGTCATGTAGTGTATGAAATGGATTAAAGAGCAGGTTATCAGGGTTGACATCCCCTCCTCTCCGTCTTTCCATAGCTGATATCTGAGAGGCTATGGTCTACTGCATCCAAGAGAATGGCCATGGATATCATGTGTGCAAAGTCTGTCTGGAGGTGAATAACAACACTCAGAGCCCTGGAATTCCATAACTACCAGAATGGCCATGATCATCATTCTGACTGTTGATATTTCAGTTGTGTAATAATTCCATAATAAATAATACATTGCTAAATAAATGCATTGATTTTGTTAAAATAAGTCATAAGAAACCTCCGGATAACAAGTCAGTCAGAAAATGTATTGATTTATCCAGAAGTACATAGACTGTAAATAGGTTTTAAAATAGACATTATTGTATTTTCTGACATAAGAAAATAGTTGCCTGCATAGCTAAATGACATATCCAAACTACACTTAAAATATATGGAAACTCATTTCCCACATATAATAATAGATGTGGCCTAAAGACAAGATTAAATGGACAATAGTCTGATGGGAGACAATATTATCAATTGAAAATGAAGGGACCAGCGCAGCGTGCATTGACAAAGAAGCAAGGAGTTTACCAAACAGCATTTTTTATATAGTCCTACAGAGGTCCATGCAGACCAGATGTTTTGATTGAATCTACTCTTTCTGTTAGGGAATCACAAAGGTTTCTAGTTAACCTAGTTATGCAAGCAAACAACAAATGATAAACAACTTTTTCCACATGTCCCTCTTGTGAGTACTGGCAGCAATCAGCAATAGCCATTTGGGAAAAATATATTTTCTGTTATATTCCATTATATTCTTACTGTAAAATATATGTGGTTGACTGTGGTATGGCAGGGGAATATAAGTGTGTGATGTCTGCTAAATGAACAAGTTGACTTCATGGGCATGGCTCAGCCAAAGGATATACTGTAGCCTCGGCTCCTACACTGTAACGGTTTTCTTCGTGAGAAGGAGAGTCGGACCAAAATGCGGCGTGTAGATTACGATCCATGTTTATTGTGACTATAGCAACACGAATCTAAATACAAACAGTGCAAAATAATAAATGTAATGAAAACCGAAACAGCCTAAACTGGTGCAAACTAACACTAAGGACAGGAACAATCACCCACAAACACACAGTGAAACCCAGGCTACCTAAATATGGTTCCCAATCAGAGACAATGACGAACACCTGCCTCTGACTGAGAACCATATCAGGCTGAACATAGAAATAGACAAACAAGACATGAAACATAGAATACCCACTCAGATCACACCCTGACCAATCAAAACATAGAAAATACAAAGTAAACTATGGTCAGGGCGTGACAGTACCCCCCCCCCCCAAGGTGCGGACTCCGGCCGCAAAACCTGAACCTATAGGGGAGGGTCTGGGTGGGCATCTGTCCGCGGTGGCGGCTCTGGCGCTGGACGTGGACCCCACTCCATGACAGTTTTAATCCCCCTCCTAAACGTCCCTAAATAGGTTACCCACCACAATGATAACATGGGACAGAGGGACAGCTCGGGACAGAGGTAACTCGGGACAGATGGGTAGCTCAGCACTGAGAGGAAGCTCAGCACTGAGAAAAAGCTCAGCACTGAGAAGAAGCCCAGGCAGGTAGTAGAAACTACCAGAACCTGGCTGGCTGGCGGTTTCAGCAGATCCTGGTCGACTAGCAGATCTGGAAGAATCTGGTCGACTGGCGGATCTGGGAGAATCTGGTCGACAGGCGGATCTGGGAGAATCTGGTCGACTGGCGGATCTAGGAGAATCTGGTCGACTGGCGGATCTAGGAGAGTCTGGACGACTGGCGGATCTGGGAGAGTCTGGACGACTGGCAGATCTGGAAGAGTCTGGACGACTGGCAGATCTGGAAGAGTCTGGTCGACTGGCAGATCTGGAAGAGTCTGGTCGACTGGCAGATCTGGAAGAGTCTGGTCGACTGGCAGATCTGGAAGAGTCTGGTCGACTGGCAGATCTGGAAGAGTCTGGTCGACTGGCAGATCTGGAAGAGTCTGGACGACTGGCAGATCTGGAAGAGTCTGGACGACTGGCAGATCTGGAAGAGTCTGGACGACTGGCAGCTCTGGCTGCCCCATGCTGACTGGCTGCTCCATGATGACTGGCAGCTCTGGCTGCTCCATGCTGACTGGCTGCTCCATGCTGACTGGCCGCTCTGGCTGCTCCATGCTGACTGGCTGCTCCATGCTGACTGGCAGCTCTGGCTGCTCCATGCTGACTGGTTGCTCTGGCTGCTCCATGCTGACTGGCTGCTCCATGCTGACTGGCGGCCCTGACTGCTCCATGCTGACTGGCGGCCCTGGCTGCTCCATGCTGACTGGCGGCCCTGGCTGCTCCATACTGACTGGCGGCCCTGGCTGCTCCATACTGACTGGCAGCTCTGGCGGCTCCTTGCAGACTGGCAGCTCTGGCGGCATCCTGCAGACAGGCAGCTCTGGCGGCTCCTTGCAGACTGGCAGCTCCTTGCAGACTGGCAGCTCTATGCAGACTGGCAGCTCCTTGCAGACTGGCAGCTCCTTGCAGACTGGCAGCTCCTTGCAGACTGGCAGCTCCTTGCTAACTGGCAGCTCTATGCTAACTGGCAGCTCTATGCTAACTGGCAGTTCTGAACAGGCGGGAGACTCCGGCAGCGCTGTAGAGAAGGAAGGCTCTAACAGCGCTAAACAGGCGGGAGACTCCGACAGCGCTGGAGAGGAGGAGGGCTCCGACAGCGCTGGACAGGCGAGGCGCACTGTAGGCCTGATGCGTGGTGCTGGCACTGGTGGTACTGGGCCGAGGACACGCACAGGAAGCCTGGTGCGGGGAGCTGCTACCGGAGGGCTGGGGTGTGGAGGTGGTACTGGAAAAACCGGACCGTGCAGGCGCACTGGAGGTCTTGAGCACCGAGCCTGCCCAACCTTACCTGGTTGAATGCTCACGGTCGCCCTGCCAGTGCGGCGAGGTGGAATAGCCCGCACTGGGCTATGCAGGCGAACCGGAGACACCGAGCGCAAGGCTGGTGCCATGTAAGCCGGCCCAAGGAGACGCACTGGGGACCAGCTGCGTAGAGCCGGCTTCATGGCATTAGGCTCGACGCTCAATCTAGCCCGGCCGACACGCGGAGCTGGAATATACCGCACCGGGCTATGCACCCGCACTGGAGACACCGTGCGCACCACTGCATAACACGGTGCCTGTCCGGTCTCTCTAGCCCCCCGGTAAGCACAGGGAGTCTGCCCAGGTCTCCTACCTGGCTTAGCCATACTCCCTGTTAGCCCCCCCCCAATAAATTTTTGGGGTTGCCTCTCAGGCTTCCATCCGCGTCGCCGTGCTGCCTTCTCATACCAGCGCCTCTCTGCTTTCACCGCCTCCATTCTACGGTAACCTTCCTCGCACTGCTCCAGCGAATCCCAGGCAGGCTCCGGCACTCTCCCTGGGTCGGCCGCCCACCTGTCGATCTCCTCCCAAGTAGTATACTCCATACTGTACTCCTCCTTGGGCTGTTCCTGTTGTTTCTTCTCCCGCTGCACCTTAGTGCGGCTACACTCCCCTGGTTTAGCCCAGGGTCCTCTCCCGTCGAGGATTTCCTCCCATGTCCAGAAATCCTTATTGCGCTTCTCCTCGCGCTGCTCCTGCCTGTTGACACGCTGCTTGGTCCTTTTGTGGTGGGTGATTCTGTAACGGTTTTCTTCGTGAGAAGGAGAGTCGGACCAAAATGCGGCGTGTAGATTACGATCCATGTTTATTGTGACTATAGCAACACGAATCTAAATACAAACAGTGCAAAATAATAAATGTAATAAAAACCGAAACAGCCTAAACTGGTGCAAACTAACACTAAGGACAGGAACAATCACCCACAAACACACAGTGAAACCCAGGCTACCTAAATATGGTTCCCAATCAGAGACAATGACGAACACCTGCCTCTGACTGAGAACCATATCAGGCTGAACATAGAAATAGACAAACAAGACATGAAACATAGAATACCCACTCAGATCACACCCTGACCAATCAAAACATAGAAAATACAAAGTAAACTATGGTCAGGGCGTGACATACACACAGATAAATATAACTGATACATGATATTCTTTTCTTTTGAAGTAAATTGCCTTAGTGTCATGTTTTTTATGACCTTCTTAAATTAAATATTAATGGATTTCTTTATGATTGTGTATAGTAAATGGATTTATTAGACTGGTGGCTATTGGTAGGCTACTCATCGAGGCCTGGCTATTCCAGCCAACTGTTAAATATGCATATGGACATTTTGATCCTCACGGCGCTTTGAGGAAGAAATGCTCAAGTTTTTGTTTTTTATTATATTTATTTTGAAGTACTGCTAGGGTGTAAATATACATATTTATGAAAAGTCGGGGACAGGTGGGTTCAAGGTTTTATTGAAGTTTCAACAAAATTTAAAACGGTCAGATTGACCGTCTTGGCGGTTCTAGTGTTAAAATGCTGAGTTCTGTATCTCCATTAGTCTGTGTGGCACATAAAATGAAGAGAGTGTGTTCTAAATCCAGGGAGGTATATTGTTGTATGTGTAATTACCACCAATAGATGCTCAACAAACTGTCAATAACCTATTGACCAGGAATACCCACACCTGTTGCATCAGTTCAGTTCAATTCACCACACTGACAGCATAATCAATTCATTTAAACTAAGAAGTGTTTATTTTTCTCAATTTTCTCAACAGTCCCTGTGGATTAGCTCTGCCTTTCCAGAATAGACAGACACCCTGACATTTATCCCCCTCTCCCTGTATTGGTTTCCTTCCTAGTCAGCAGCTCAGATCAAAGGGCTATTAGAGTTCTGCTGCTTGTGTCTGTCTGTCTGTCTGTCTGTCTGTCTGTCTGTCTGTCTGTCTGTCTGTCTGTCTGTCTGTCTGTCTGTCTGTCTGTCTGTCTTTCTGTCAGGATCAGGATGGATGAGAGTTGTCTGGAGGCATGGAGGAGCCAGTCCAGCACTGCGGGTGTCCTCTTATCTGCCCCTGTGAGACACTAAGGGTGATATCGTTCTGTAATCTCATTAAACATGTGCCACAGATTTCTAATCTCTCCAGATTAGCGCTGATAATCCACACTTCAGATGGAATCATAGGATGGAGCAAAGAGAGGTGGGAATAATATTATATTATATTTATTAAGGATCCCCATTAGTTCCTGCCAAGGCAGCAGCTACACTTCCTGGGGTTATTAAGGATCCCCATTAGTTCCTGCCAAGGCAGCAGCTACTCTTCCTGTGGTTTATTGCCTGCCAAGGCAGCAGCTACTCTTTCTGGGGTTTATTAAGGATCCTCATTAGTTTCTGCCAAGGCAGCAGCTACTCTTCCTGTGGTTTATTTCCTGCCAAGGCAGCAGCTACTCTTCCTGTGGTTTATTTCCTGCCAAGGCAGCAGCTACTATTTCTGTGGTTTATTAAGGATCTCCATTAGTCCTTGCCAAGGCAGCAGCTACTCTTCCTGGGATTTATTAAGGATCTCCATTAGTTCCTGCCAAGGCAGCATCTACTCTTCCTGGGGTTTATTAAGGATCCCCATTAGTTCCTGTCAAGGCAGCAGCTACTCTTCCTGGGATTTATTAAGGATCTCCATTAGTTCCTGCCAAGGCAGCATCTACTCTTCCTGGGGTTTATTAAGGATCCTCATTAGTTCCTGTCAAGGCAGCAGCTACTCTTCCTGGGGTTTATTAAGGATCTCCATTAGTTCCTGTCAAGGCAGCATCTACTCTTCCTGGGGTTTATTAAGGATCCTCATTAGTTCCTGTCAAGGCAGCAGCTACTCTTTCTGTGGTCCAGCAACATTAAGGCAGTCATATACAATTTAAATATTACATGACATTACATTTCATAACACTTTACACAACACATTAAGTGTGTTCCCTCAGGCCACTATTCTACTATCACATATTTACAATACAGAATCCATGTGTACGTGTGTGACACACTTTTACATAAACACACATTCAAAGACAATGCATGCACAGAGACACGCACACGCACACAGGGACGCACACATGCACACAGAGAGGCACATGCGCACACACACACACACACACACATGCACACAGAGAGAAAGAGAGAGAGACACGCGTGCACACACACACACACACACACACACACACACACACACACACACACACACACATGCACACAGAGAGAGAGAGAGAGAGACACGCGTGCACACACACACACACACACACACACACACATGCACACACAGAGAGAGAGAGAGACACGCGTGCACACACACACACACACACACACACACACACACACACACACACACACACACACACACACACACACACACACACACACACACACACATGCACACAGAGAGAGAGAGAGAGAGAGAGACACGCGTGCACACACACACACAACGCAAGGGTGTTTTAAGCTGTAAACTGAAGCCCCTTATCTATGTGCTTATGCAATTAGCATGAGGAAACAAAGACCATAGTAATGAATCATACCCCCTGCTGCTGTAATACAGTATTATTATCAACAATCTCATCTGATAGGACTCCGTCAAAGTGGACTAACTCCAAGGAAAGTACTTGACTTGTTTATCATTTATGCATTTATGCAGTTTTCCCATTGATTTGAACATTTTTCATTTCCACCTGTAACCGTGTGTTGGTGAGTCTAAGCCCTGTGAGACTGACATTGTCTGAGTCATCGGAGAGTTGGAGGGGGAGGTAGAAAATAGTCAAAATAAATAAAAACCCTTGAATGAGTATGTGTGTCCAAACTTTTGACTGGTACTGTAGATACATTCTCTCTAAACTAAACTGTGTGTGTGTGTGTCTCATCTCCCTGTCTTCAGTCAGGCAGTGTAGATCTGACAGGCTGATCCCAGAGGTTTAACACACGCCAACGCTGCTCTGACTGAGGTTTATCCTTCGCTTCAGCAGAATTATACTGCTCACAGTTCAACATCCTTACTAAACTCTGAACTTAGATCAGTTTAGAGCTACTGCTCAGAGCTAAGTGCACTCTGTTACAACAGAACTGCAATCAGTGTAAAGCAGTGTTCCCAGGGGTTGTTTTGTCTTTTGGTGCACTCTGGTTTTTAATTTATTTTAATTTTATTTCACCTTTATTTAACCAGGTAGGCCAGTTGAGAACAAGTTCTCATTTACAACTGCGACCTGGCCAAGATAAAGCAAAGCAGTGCGACAAAAACAACAACACAGAGTTACACATAAACAAACGTACAGTCAATAACACAAAATAAAAGAAAAATAGAAAAATCTATGTACAGTGTGTGCAAATGTAGAAGAGTAGGGAGGTAAGCAATAAATAGGCCATAGAGGCGAAAATAATTACAATTTAGCATTAATACTGGAGTGACAGATGTGCAGATGATGATGTGCAAGTAGAGATACTGGGGTGTGAAAGGGTAAGCAATAATATTGGGATGAGGTAGTCGGGTGGGCTATTTACAGATTGGCTGTGTACAGGTACAGTGATCGGTAAGCTGCTCTGACAGCTGATGCTTAAAGTTAGAGCAGGAGATATAAGACTCCAGCTTCAGAGATTTTTGCAATTCGTTCCAGTCATTGGCAGCAGAGAACTGGAAGGAAATGCAGCCAAAGGAAGTGTTAGCTTTGGGGATGACCAGTGAAATATACCTGCTGGAGCGCGTGCTACGGGTGGGTGTTGCTACGGTAACCAGTGAGCTGAGTTAAGGCGGGGCTTTACCTAACAAAGACTTATAGATGACCTGGAGCCAGTGGGTTTGGCGACGGATATGTAGTGAGTGCCAGCCAACGAGGCTTTGGTGACAAAACGGATGGCACTGTGATAGACTACATCCAGTTTGCTGATTAGAGTGTTGGGGGCTATTTTGTAAATGACATTGCTGAAGTCAAGGATCGGAAGGATAGTCAGTTTTACGATGGTATGTTTGGCAGCATGAGTGAAGGAGGCTTTGTTTGCGAAATAGGAAGCCGATTCTAGATTTAATTTTGGATTAGAGATGCTTAATGTCAGTCTGGAAGGAGAGTTTACAGTCTAACCAGACAAATCAAATCAAATCCAATTTTATTTGTCACATGCGCCAAATAGAACAGGTGTAGTAGACCTTACAGTGAAATGCTTACTTACAGGCTCTAACCAATAGTGCAAAAAGGTATTAGGTGAACAATAGGTATGTAAATAAATAAAACAACAGTAAAAAGACAGGCTATATACAGTAGCGAGGCTATAAAAGTAGTGAGGCTACATACAGTCACAGTTAGTCAGGCTGATTGAGGTAGTATATACATGTAGATATGGTTAAAGTGACTATGCATATATGATGAACAGAGAGTAGCAGTAGCGTAAAAGAGGGAGTTGGCGGGTGGTGGGTGGGACACAATGCAAATAGTCCGGGTAGCCATTTGATTACCTGTTCAGGAGTCTTATGGCTTGGAGGTAAAAACTGTTGAGAAGCCTTTTTGTCCTAGACTTGGCACTCCGGTACCGTTTGCCATGCGGTAGTAGAGAGAACAGTCTATGACTGGGGTGGCTGGGGTCTTTGGCAATTTTTAGGGCCTTCCTCTGACACCGCCTGTAGAGGACCTGGATGGCAGACAGCTTAGCCCCAGTGATGTGTTAGGTAGTGCCTTGTGGTCGGTGGCCGAGCAATTGCCGTACCAGGCAGTGATGCAACCAGTCAGAATGCTCGCGATGTTGCAGCTGTAGAACCTTTTGAGGATCTCAGGACCCATGCCAAATATTTTTATTTTCCTGAGGGGCAATAGGCTTTGTCGTGCCCTCTTCACGACTGTCTTGGTGTGTTTGGACCACTCTAGTTTGTTGTTGATGTGGACACCAAGGAACTTGAAGCTCTCAACCTGCTCCACTACAGCCCCTTCGATGAGAATGGGGGCGTGCTCGGTCCTCCTTTTCCTGTAGTCCACAATCATTTCCTTAGTCTTGGTTACGTTGAGAGATAGGTTGTTATTCTGGCACCACCCGGCCAAGTCTCTGACCTCCTCCCTATAGGCTGTCTCGTCGTTGTCAGTGATCAGGCCTACCACTGTTGTGTTGTCTGCAAACTTAATGAAGGTGTTGGAGTCATGCCAGTCGTGGGCAAACAGGGAGTACAGGAGGGGCCTGAGCACGCACCCCTGGGGAGTTCCAGTGTTGAGGATCAGCGTGGCAGATGTGTTGCTACCTACCTTCAGCACCTGGGGGCGACCCGTCAGGAAGTCCAGGATCCAGTTGCAGAGGGAGGTGTTTAGTCCCAGGATCCTTAGCTTAATGATGAGCGCTTTGAGGGCACTATGGTATTGAACGCTGAGCTGTAGTCAAAGAATAGCATTCTTACATAAGTGTTCCTTTTGTCCAGGTGGGAAAGGGCAGTGTGGAGTGCAATATAGATTGCATCATCTGTGGATCTGTTTGGGCGGTATGCAAATTGGAGTGGGTCTAGGGTTTCTGGGATAATGGTGTTGATGTGAGCCGTGCCCAACCTTTTAAAGCACTTCATGGCTACGGACGTGAGTACTACGAGTCTGTAGTCATTTAGGCATGTTGCCTTTGTGTTCTTGGGCACAGGGACTTGAAACATGTTGGTATTACAGACTCAATCAGGGACATGTTGAAAATTTCAGTGAAGACACCTGCCAGTTGGTCAGCACATGCCCGGAGCACACATCCTGGAAATCCGTCTGGTTCCACAGCCTTGTGTATGTTGACCTATTTAAAGGTCTTACTCACGTCGGCTACGGAGAGCGTGATCACACAGTTGTCCGGAACAGCTGATGCTCTCATGCATGCCTCAGTGTTGCTTGCATCGATGCGAGCATAGAAGTGATTTAGCTCATCTGGTAGGCTTGTGTCACTGGGCAGCTTGCAGCTGTGCTTCCCTTTGTAGTCAGTAATAGTTTGCAAGCCCTGCCACATAAGACGAGCTTTGGAGCCGGTGTAGTATGATTCAATCTTAGCCCTGTATAGACGCTTTGCCTGTTTGATGGTTTGTCGCAGGACATAGCAGGATTTCTTGATTTTCTTGAAAGCGAGATTTATTCCGGGTTAGATTCCCGCACCTTGAAAGCGGCAGCTGTACCCTTTAGCTCGGTTGGTTGGGATATGTACATACAGTCACTGTGGGGACAACGTACTCGATGCACTTATTGATAAAGCCAGTGACTGATGTGGTGTACTCCTCAATGCCATCGGAAGAATCCCGGAGCCTAGGTATTTGTAGTTGTCCACATATTCTAGGTCAGAACCGTCCAGAGTAGTGATGCTAGTCGGGCGGGAGGGTGCGGGCAGCAATCGGTTGAAGAGCATGCACTTAGTTTTACTAGCATTTAAAAACAGTTGGAGGCTACGGAAGGAGTGTTGTAAGCACAGTTTGTAAGCACAGTGTCCAAAGAAGGGCCAGATGTATACGGAATGGTGTCATCTGCGTTGAGGTGGATCAGAGAATCACCAGCAGCAAGAACGACATCATTGAAATATACAGAGAAAAGAGTCGGCCCGAGAATTGAACCCTGTGGCACCCCCAGAGACTGCCAGAGGTCTAGACAACAGGCCCTCCAATTTGACACACTGAACTCTATCTGAGAAGTAGTTGGTAAACCAGGCGAGGCAGTCATTTGAGAAACCAAGGCTATTGAGTCTGCTGATAGGAATGCGGTGATTGACAGAGTCGAAAGCCTTGGCCAGACAGCTGCACAGTATTGTTTTTTATCGATGAAGGTTTTGATATAATTTAGGACCTTGAGCGTGGCTGAGGTGCACCCATGACCAGCTCGGAAACCAGATTGCATGGTGGAGAAGGTACGGTGGGATTTGAAATGGTTGGTGATCTGTTTATTAACTTGGCTTTCGGAGATTTTAGAAAGGCAGAGCAGGATGGATATAGGTCTATAACAGTTTGGGTCTAGAGTGTGTCCCCCTTTGGAGAGGGGGATGACCGCGGCAGCTTTCCAATCTTTGGGGCTCTCAGACGATACGAAAGAGAGTTTGAATAGGCTAGTAATAGGGGTTGCAACAATTTCGGTGGATAATTTTAGAAAAAGAGAGTCCAGATTGTCTAGCCCAGCTGATTTGTAGGGTTACAGATTTTGCAGTTCTTTCAGAACATCAGCTGTCTGGATTTGGGTGAAGGGGGGCATTTTGACAAGTTGCTGCTGGGGGTGCTGAGATGTATGGAAAAATGCTAATTGAAATGATCGATTATCATGGATTTATCGATGGTGACACTGTTTCCTATCCTCAGTGCAGTGTGCAGCTGGGAGGAGGTGCTCTCATTCTCGATGGACTTTACAGTGTCCCAAAACATTTTGGAATTAGTACTACAGGAAGCAAAATTCTGTTTGAAAAAGCTAGCCTTAGCTTTCCTAACTGACTGAGTATATTGATTCCTGACTTCCCTGAAAAGTTGCATATCGCGGGGGCTATTCAAGGCTAATGCAGAACTCCACAGGATGTGTTTGTGCTGGTCAAGGGCAGTCAAATCTTTTATTTATTTTTTAATTTTTATTTATTTCACCTTTATTTAACCAGGTAGGCTAGTTGAGAACAAGTTCTCATTTGCAACTGCGACCTGGCCAAGATAAAGCATAGCAGTGTGAACAGACAACACAGAGTTACACATGGAGTAAACAATTAACAAGTCAGTGACACAGTAGAAAAAAAGGGGGAGTCTATATACATTGTGTGCAAAAGGCATGAGGAGGTAGGCGAATAATTACAATTTTGCAGATTAACAACACTGGAGTGATAAATGATCAGATGGTCATGTACATAGATATTGGTGTGCAAAAGAGCAGAAAAGTAAATAAATAATTACAGTATGGGGATGAGGTAGGTAAAAATGGGTGGGCTGTTTACCGATAGACTATGTACAAATCTGGGGTGAACCAAGGGCTATATCTGTTTTTAGTTCTACATTTTTTGAATGGGGCATGCTTATTTAAGATGGAGAGGAAAGCACTTTTGAAGAGCAACCAGGCATCCTCTACTGACGGGATGAGGTCAATATCCTTCCAGGATACCCGGGCCAGGTCGATTGGAATGGCAAGCTCACTGAAGTGTTTTAAGGAGCGTTTGACAGTGATGAGGGGTGGTCATTTGACCGCTGACCCATTACGCACGCAGGCATTGAGGCAGTGATTGCTGAGATCCTGGTTGAAGATAGCAGAGGTGTATTTAGAGGGCAGGTTGGGCAGAATTATATCTAAGAGGGTGCCCATGGTTACAGATTTAGGGTTGTACCTGGTAGGTTCCTTGATAATTTGTGTGTGATTGAGGGCATCTAATTTAGATTGTAGGACAGCCGGGATGTTAAGCATGTCCCAGTTTAAGTCACCTAACAGTACGAACTCTGAAGAAAGAAGGGAGCGATCAATTCACATATGGTGTCCAGGGCACAGCTGGGGGCTGTGGGGGGTCTATAACAAGCGGCAACGGTGAGAGACTTCTTTCTGGAAAGGCGAATATTTAAAGTAGAAGCTTGAATTGTTTGGGCACAGACCTGGATAGTATGACAGAACTCTGCAGGCTATCTCTGCTGTAGATTGCAACTCCGCCCCCTTTGCAGTTCTATCCTGTCGGAAAATGTTATAGTTAGGGATGGAAATTTCAGGATTTTTGGTGGCCTTCCTAAGCCAGTATTCAGACACGACTAGGACATCTGGGTTGGCGGACTGTGCTAAAGCAGTGGATTAAACAAATTTAGGGAGGAGGCTTCTAATTTTTACATGCATGAAACCAATGCTTTTACGGTTACAGAAGTCAACAAATGAGAGTGCCTGAGGAATTGGAGAGGTGCTGGGGGCTGCAGGGCCTGGGTTAACCTCTACATCACAAGAGGAACAGAGGAGGAGTAGGATAAGGGTATGGCTAAAGGCTAAAGAACTGGTTGTCTAGTGCGTTCAGAACAGACAGTAAAAGGAGCAGGTTTCTGGGCGTGGAAGAATAGATTCAAGGCATAATGTACAGACAAGGGTATGTTAGGATGTGAGTACGGTGGAGGTAAGCCTAGGCATTGAGTGATGATGAGAGAGGTTTTGTCTCTAGAGGCACCATTTATGCCTCATGTGTGGGGGGTGGAACATAAGGGCTAGTAAAGGCATATTGAGCCAAAACAGCAATAGACAAGGCATATTGACATTAGGGAGAGGCATGTGTAGCCAAGTGATCATAGGGTCCAGTGAGTAGCTAGGCGAGCTGGAGGCACGGCGATTCAGACAGCTAGCAGGCTGGGGCTAGGAGGCCGGGGCTAGCAGCAGGCTAGCAGATTGGTCTCAGGGAGATGTCGCAACGGCAGAGCCTGTTGAAACCCCCTCAGACGATTACGTTGGCAGACCAGTCGTGATGGATCGGCTGGGTTCTGTGTCGGCAGCAAAGGGTCCAGGCCAATCGGCAAAAAATTTAAGCCCAGGAAGTGCTTGATGGATCTCTTCGGCTAGGCAGGAGGCTAACTGGTGCTTGCTTCGGAACAGAGACGTTAGCCAGGAGTAGCCTTCGGATAGCATCTAGCTAGCTGCGATGATCCGGAGTAAAGGTTCAGAGCTTGCGGTAGGAATCTGGAGATGTGGTACAGAAAAGCAGTCCGGCATGCTCTGGGTTGATATCGCGCTGTGCAGGCTGGCAGGAGTTGACCGTGCTGAGGCTGGCAGATGTTCGAGTTAACGGTGATGACCGCTAGCAGTGGTTAACTGACTACTAGCTAGTAGCTAGTTAGCTGGCTAGCTTCTGAAGGGGGTTCCGGTTCTAAAGTGTAAAAAATAGCAGATCCATACCACATTGGGTGTGAAAATGAGATGAAAAATATTACAAATATATGAAGAAAAAACTATATATACAAGGGACGGGACATGACAATCAAAACAGACATCCCACTCCTACGCCATCTTGGAAGATAAATTCTAACACATCTGTTTCACCTTGAGCTAAGAGAGCTTGGCTGATACAACATCATGCACACCATGTGGGTCCCCAGGACCAGAATTGATTAACACTGCTGTGTCTGTACCTCCTCTTGGTTATCCACCTGTTGTACAATGTTTCACGCAATGTTAAGGGAGCACTTTGGGACACAAATATTATGGGAACATTGATTACAAAATACCTTTATTAGCCTTGGAAGCTGTAGCTGTTGACTCTAAGCTTAGATCAAAGCCCCAGTGCTCTATCTCCAGGGTTACCCCACAGAGTGTTCCAGAGATTTCTCTCATCTCCATGGTAGCTAGGCTACAACCATATCCTTTGATATTTACCCTGCAAATATCACCCAAGAGAACATATGATCTGCATTCACACAGAAGAAGAAAGCCACACTCTGAATAACAGTCAAATTGGCAGTTAATTAGTAGAATAATACCTGGAGTCAGCACAAGCTGTGGAAAGGTTTTTTGTGGGAGGAATGGGATAATGGATTACAAAACCTTATAGATTGTGTGTGTGTGTGTGTGTGTGTGTGTGTGTGTGTGTGTGTGTGTGTGTGTGTGTGTGTGTGTTAGGGTTTTCAGAAAAAAAATTGCCTATTTATTGATGGAAATAACATTCGATATAAATACATTTGACTGGTCATGTTTATCGGTCAATAGGTCAATTTGCATAATTTAGTGGAATTAAATTGGCATATATTCTTTATGTATCTTATTTATCACATGGCTATGGCATACATATACAGTGCCTTGCGAAAGTATTCGGCCCCCTTGAACTTTGCGACCTTTTGCCACATTTCAGGCTTCAAACATAAAGATATAAAACTGTATTTTTTTGTGAAGAATCAACAACAAGTGGGACACAATCATGAAGTGGAACGACATTTATTGGATATTTCAAACTTTTTTATCAAATCAAAAACTGAAAAATTGGGAGTGACAGAAATCACATTTTCCTGAAACCCTGGTATATGTGTTTGCGTGTGAATTATTATTTTATTAGGATCCCCATTAGCTACTTCTTAAGCAGCAGCTACTCTTCCTGGGGTCCACACAAAACATAAAGCATTACTTAATACTTAACATTAATAGACTATTACATCACAAAGACTGAATTTTCATACACCTATGCCTTCATAATCATGTGATTCATAGACGTTACATAATGCAAGTGCAACAAATGACAAAGAACATGGAAAGGCAATAAGGAGGTGAGTTGCAAATAGGCTTCTCGATAAATTCTCCTGACATGAGTATAGCAACCTTGTTTTGCTAACTTCCCCTGACATGAGTATAGCAACCTTGTTTTGCTAAATTCTCCTGACATGAGTATAGCAACCTTGTTTTGCTAAATTCTCCTGACATGAGTATAGCAACCTTGTTTTGCTAAATTCTCCTGACATGAGTATAGCAACCTTGTTTTGCTAAATTCTCCTGACATGAGTATAGCAACCTTGTTTTGCTAACTTCCCCTGACATGAGTATAGCAACCTTGTTTTGCTAAATTCTCCTGACATGAGTATAGCAACCTTGTTTTGCTAAATTCTCCTGACATGAGTATAGCAACCTTGTTTTGCTAAATTCCCCTGACATGAGTATAGCAACCTTGTTTTGCTTAATTCCCCTGACGTGAGTATAGCAACCTTGTTTTGCTAAATTCTCCTGACATGAGTATAGCAACCTTGTTTTGCTAAATTCCCCTGACAGGAGTATAGCAACCTTGTTTTGCTAAATTCCCCTGACAGGAGTATAGCAACCTTGTTTTGCTAAATTCCCCTGACATGAGTATAGCACCCTTGTTTTGCTAAATTCTCCTGACATGAGTATAGCAACCTTGTTTTGCTAAATTCCCCTGACATGAGTATAGCACCCTTGTTTTGCTAAATTCCCCTGACAGGAGTAAAGCTACATTGATTATATAGTTA
Source organism: Oncorhynchus mykiss (assembly GCF_057628025.1). NCBI lineage: Eukaryota > Metazoa > Chordata > Actinopteri > Salmoniformes > Salmonidae > Oncorhynchus > Oncorhynchus mykiss. The sequence goes on along the minus strand of NC_143034.1, from coordinate 62,987,737 downwards.
CCATCCATAATGGGTAACCTGGTGTAAAACATATACTTTTTACAGTTACCAGTGTGTGTTTGTGTGTGTGCTTGACTGCATGCACGTGTGCAAGTGTGTTATGCTCCCCATCACAGTAGTGGGGTGTGTTTGTTATGCTCCCCATTACAGTAGTGGGGTGTCTTTGTTATGCTCCCCATTACAGTAGTGGGGTGTGTTTGTTGTGCTCTCCCATCACAGTAGTGGGGTGTGTTTGTTATGCTCCCCATCACAGTAGTGGTGGCGGTGTCTGTGTTATGCTCCCCATCACAGTAGTGGGGTGTGTTTGTTATGCTCCCCATTACAGTAGTGGGGCTGTCTTTGTTATGCTCCCCATTATAGTAGTGGGTGTCTTTGTTATGCTCCCCATTACAGTGGTGGTGGGGGTTTCTTTGTTATGCTCCCCATTACAGTAGTGGCGGTGTGTTTGTTATGCTCCCCATCACAGTAGCGGGGTGTGTTTGTTATGCTCCCCATCACAGTAGTGGGGTGTGTTTGTTATGCTCTCCATTACAGTAGTGGGGTGTGTTTGTTATGCTTCCCATCACAGTAGTGGGGTGTGTTTGTTATGCTCTCCATTACAGTAGTGGGGGTGTCTTTGTTATGCTCCCCATTATAGTAGTGGGGTGTCTTTGTTATGCTCCCCATCACAGTAGCAGGGTGTGTTTGTTATGCTCCCCATCACAGTAGTGGAGTGTGTTTGTTATGCTCCCCATTACAGTAGTGGGGCTGTCTTTGTTATGCTCCCCATTATAGTAGTGGGGTGTCTTTGTTATGCTTCCCATCACAGTAGTGGGGGTGTGTTTGTTATGCTCCCCATCACAGTAGCGGGGTGTGTTTGTTATGCTCCCCATCACAGTAGCGGGGTGTGTTTGTTATGCTCCCCATCACAGTAGTGGGGTGTGTTTGTTGTGCTCCCCATCACAGTAGCGGGGTGTGTTTGTTATGCTCCCCATCACAGTAGTGGGGTGTGTTTGTTATGCTCCCCATCACAGTAGCAGGTTGTGTTTGTTATGCTCCCCATGACAGTAGTGGGGTGTGTTTGTTATGCCTTCCATCACAGTAGTGGGGTGTGTTTGTTATGCTCTCCATTACAGTAGTGGGGGTGTCTTTGTTATGCTCCCCATTATAGTAGTGGGGTGTCTTTGTTATGCTCCCCATCACAGTAGCAGGGTGTGTTTGCTATGCTCCCCATCACAGTAGTGGGTGTGTTTGTTATGCTCCCCATCACAGTAGTGGAGTGTCTTTGTTATGCTCCCCATTATAGTAGTGGGGTGTCTTTGTTATGCTTCCCATCACAGTAGCGGGGTGTGTTTGTTATGCTCCCCATCACAGTAGTGGGGTGTGTTTGTTATGCTCCCCATCACAGTAGCAGGTTGTGTTTGTTATGCTCCCCATGACAGTAGTGGGGTGTGTTTGTTATGCCTTCCATCACAGCAGTGGGGTGTGTTTGTTATGCCTTCCATCACAGTAGTGGGGTGTGTTTGTTATGCTCTCCATTACAGTAGTGGGGGTGTCTTTGTTATGCTCCCCATTATAGTAGTGGGGTGTCTTTGTTATGCTCCCCATCACAGTAGCAGGGTGTGTTTGTTATGCTCCCCATCACAGTAGTGGAGTGTGTTTGTTATGCTCCCCATTGCAGTAGTGGGGCTGTCTTTGTTATGCTCCCCATTATAGTAGTGGGGTGTCTTTGTTATGCTTCCCATCACAGTAGTGGGGGTGTGTTTGTTATGCTCACCATCACAGTAGCGGTGTGTGTTTGTTATGCTCCCCATCACAGTAGTGGGGTGTGTTTGTTATGCTCTCCATTACAGTTGTGGGGGTGTCTTTGTTATGCTCCACATTATAGTAGTGGGGTGTCTTTGTTATGATCCCCATCACAGTAGCAGGGTGTGTTTGTTATGCTCCCCATCACAGTAGTGGGGTGTGCTTGTTATGCTCCCCATCACAGTAGCAGGGTGTGTTTGTTATGCTCCCCATCACAGTAGTGGGGTGTGTTTGTTATGCTCCCCATCACAGTAGCAGGGTGTGTTTGTTATGCTCCCCATCACAGTAGTGGGGTGTGTTTGTTATGCTCCCCATCACAGTAGCAGGTTGTGTTTGTTATGCTCCCCATGACAGTAGTGGGGTGTGTTTGTTATGCCTTCCATCACAGTAGTGGGGTGTGTTTGTTATGCTCCCCATCACAGTAGCAGGGTGTGTTTGTTATGCTCCCCATCACAGTAGCAGGTTGTGTTTGTTATGCTCCCCATCACAGTAGCAGGTTGTGTTTGTTATGCTCCCCATGACAGTAGTGTGGTGTGTGTGTTATGCCTTCCATCACAGTAGTGGGGTGTGTTTGTTATGCCTTCCATCACAGTAGTGGGGTGTGTTTGTTATGCTCCCCATCACAGTAGCAGGGTGTGTTTGTTATGCTCCCCATCACAGTAGTGGGGTGTGTTTGTTATGCTCTCCATCACAGTAGTGGGGTGTGTTTGTTATGCCTTCCATCACAGTAGTGGGGTGTGTTTGTTATGCTCCCCATCACAGTAGTGGGGTGTGTTTGTTATGCCTTCCATCACAGTAGTGGGGTGTGTTTGTTATGCTCCCCATCACAGTAGTGGGGTGTGTTTGTTATGCCTTCCATCACAGTAGTGGGGTGTGTTTGTGTTCTCATCTCTGTGTTTTCCTGATGTGGACATGACAAATGGAGGTGGTGACAGAGAGCGAGCAGGAATAAATCACACTGGGAGATATTCGCTGAGCTTTTTATTTATACTCTTTTTTTCTGTACCTTTATTACTCAGGAAGATTAATTCATTCTCTTTTCCCCTTCTCAGCAGAAACCAGCAGATTACCATGGAAACATCTCTGATGCATACTGCACACTTAGAGATTCAGATATGATGATGATGTTGTTGATGATGATGATGATTGTGGTGTTGGTGGTGATGATGGTTATGGTGGTGGTGATGAGGATGTGATGATGGTGGTGGTGATGATGATGATGGTTGTGGTGGTGATGATGATGATGATGAGGATGGCTGTGGTGGTGATGATGATGTTGATGGTTGGGGTGGTGATGATGATGTTGATGGTTGGGGTGGTGATAATGATGATGATGGCTGTGGTGGTGATGATGATGATAGTGATGGTGGTGGTGATGATGGTTGTGGTGGGGATGATGATGATGATGGCTGTGGTGATGATGATGGTTGGGGTGGTTGTGGTGGGGATGATGATGATGATGATGGCTACGGTGGTGATGATGATGATGATGGTTGTGGTGGGGATGAGGATGATGTTGTGGTGGGGATGATGATGATGATGATGGCCATGGTGGTGATGATGATGGCTGTGGTGGTGTGATGATGATGGCTGTGGTGGTGGTGGTTGTGATGATGATGATGATGGTTGTGGTGGTGGTTATGATGATGATGATGGTTGTGGTGGTGGGGATGATGATAGTGATGGTTGTGGTGGTGATTGTGGAGGTGGTGGTGGTGGTCGTGGTGGTGGTGGTGGTGGGGATGATGATGATGATGATGATGATAGTGATGGTTGTGGTGGTGGTGATGATGGGGATGGTTGTTGTGGTGATGGTGGTGATGATGATGATGATGATGATGATGATGATAGTGATGGTTGTGGTGGTGATGATGATGGTTGTGATGGTGGTGATCATAGTGATGGTTGTTGTGGTGATGGTGGTGATGGTTGTGGTGGTAATGATGTTAATGATGATGATTGACTATCAGTCTCTCAATGTTGGAGAGCTCTCAAATTTCAGAGGGAATTGACTGAAGGTAGTTACCTCTGTTCCACTGTATACTGTATACCAGGACTCAGCAACTTTTAAAAGCACCCAGTTGTCCAATTACACAACAGCCTACAGATAGATACACAGTGCTAACTGCCAGAGATTAACTGATGGCATGCACACTCCACAGTGACTGCTGTGCACAGTCATTCCCAAAACATGAATTATTGATTTGCTTGGTAATTGTCTTGCTTATCCTCCCCTTTCTTTAAGAGAGGTATCAATTTTGTCCCGCACATTCAATGTAGTTGCGGAGAGTCCCTGTGATCCTAGATTCAGATCATTCAGGCGAGAAAAAACATCACCCAGATAAGCCAGTCGTGTGAGAAACTCGTCATCATGCAAGCGGTCAGACAAGTGAAAATTATGGTCAGTAAAAAAAACTTTAAGCTTGTCTCTCAATTTAAAAAAAAAATGTGTCAATACTTTGCCCCTTGATAACCAGCGCACTTCTGTATGTTGTAAAAGCGTTACATGGTTGCTGCCCATATCATTGCATAGTGCAGAAAATACACGAGTTCAGGGGCCTTGCTTTAACAAAGTTAACTATTTTCACTGTAGTATCCAAAACGTCTTTCAAGCTGTCAGGCATTCCCTAGGCAGCAAGAGGCTCTCGGTGGATGCTGCAGTGTACCCAAGTGGCGTTGGGAGCAGTGCTTCACGCGCGTTACCACTCCACTATGTCTCCCTGTCATATGACTTTTGCGCCATCAGTACAGATACCAACACATCTTGACCACCAAAGTCCATTTGATGTCACAAAGCTGCCCAGTACTTAAAACATATCCTCTCCTGTTGTCCTGGTTTCCAGTGGTTTGCAGAAGAGGATGTCTTCCTTAATCGACCCCCCATAAACATAACGGACATTTACCAGGAGCTGTGCCAGGCCCGCCACATCTCTTGACTCTTGAATCCAGCTGTAACGCACAAAATTCACTGGCTTGTATGCCATGCAGTAATTGTTTCAAAACATCTCCTGCAATGTCAAAATAAATGTAGAATTACTGATGCTGGCATTGGATGTGCTTGTGGAAGCAGAACAACTTGTGTAGCCGACAGGTGCCGGTGTAGTACTGCTGGTAGTAGCAATACTACCAGTAGAGCTGGTATGTGTCTCTATGGGGCCTATGGGGCTTTACTTTTTTTTTAGCATTTAACCATTTTCGAGCAAACGGAATGAGCAGCAGCTACATTTGGTTACATAAGGACTGTTAGTGGAATTCCCGCAAGAGAGTAACGGTTAATGTGATTGGATGTTAATTATTTTACTAGGCTACCTGTATTTGACATTGTGTTATTTTGCTGAACACCAGATTTTTGGCAGTGAAACGAGGCTACTCAGTCGAGAGAGAAAAAACTCACCCAGATGTATATCCCTGTTTGAAAAAATATAAATGAACTGTTTGAAAATGTTTAAAAAGAAAAGTAAAACACATTTTTTGTACAATTCTTTTTACAAATTTTAAATCACATCTTTATTTGGCGTACCCCCGATGGCATTCTGTTCTACAGGAATGATTCAAACTGTTATAACCATAGAGATATATTTAATGCAGTGGTTACAACTAGGGTTGCACATTTTGGGGAATATTCACAGGTGGAAACTTTCCGTGGGAATTAACGGGAATATTTGGGAATTAACGGGAATATATGGGAATTAATGTAAATGTATGCAAATTAATACATCTAAATGTAGATGTTTTTTGCATTGGATATATTTACCATATCATATGGAGACAGAAACATAAACCTTTTACCTTATCATAAGTAGACATCATTTCAAATGATTAAATCCTTCCTATAGAAATTAAAAAACAATTTAGTTACGAATTGAGTTGACTTAATTAAATGAGTTGGCTCTTGTCTCTTCACATGGGATGATTTCACTGAACAACAAAATAAATAAATTATTGAATGATCCCCAATGTTCCATCGCATCTCCCAAAACGTTTTCAACATACATGTGTAAAATGATAGTTTAGAAACTAAAACTTTGGTTGTCTTCCTCTCAGGCTTCCATGTCTTCTCCCTGGACCTCATCAATGTTCACCTCTTGAACATCAGACTCTGAGGCCTCATCTTCACTGTCACTTTCCAACCCTGTTGACGATGGCTCGCTGTCAGGCTCAAAAAGCTCACATTTTCCCAGATGGCAACCAATTTTTCAACCCTTGTATTGGTCCACTTGTTGCATACTTTGGTGTGTGTGTTCCAAAACAAGGACCAGTTGCGCTCTGAGGCAGCTGATGTTGGTGGGATTTGGAGGATGATGGAGGCAACAGGAGAAAGATAAATAGTTCAGTCTAGGGAGGATGTTCATACGGATGACATTAATTCTTCCTACTAAGCTAATTGGGAGGGAGATCCAGGTTTGGAGATCATTCTTGATCCAGGAGTGGGAGATAATTTTCCTTGAAAAGGCTATTCAGATCTGGTGTTATGAAGATCCCAAGGTATTGAAACCCCTGTATCTTCCATTGGAAAGGACATAGTGTCTTCATAGAGCTGGTGAGTGTAATATTGAGAGGGCAGACCGTGGATTTGTTCAAATTGATCTTATAACCTGAAATCTTGCCATACTGAGCAATTGTGTCTAAAATGGGAGGGAGGGATTTCTCAGGGTTGGATATGTAGAGCAAGACATCATCAGCATAAAGCGAAATCTTGTGCTGCAGGCCACCTGCAGAAACACCCATAATACTTGGATTGCTCCTTATCAACTCTGCCAGAGGCTCCGCCCCCAACAAGTAGAGCAGGGGGGACAGCGAGCACCCTTGTCTTGTGCCCCATTCCAGAGGGAATCTGTCAGAGTTCAGTCCATTAGTAGTCACCATGGCATTTGGATGAGAGTATAGTTATTTGATCCATTTAATAGAATTTGGGCCCATATTGAACTTTTCTAAGACTGAAAACAGAAAGCTCCACTCCATCCTGTCAAACGCCTTCTCAGCATCCAGTGAAGCCAGCAGGACAGGGGTGTCGAACACCTTCTCAGCATCCAGTGAAGCCAGCAGGACAGGGGTGTCGAACACCTTCTCAGCATCCAGTGAAGCCAGCAGGACAGGGGTGTGGAACACCTTCTCAGCATCCAGTGAAGCCAGCAGGACAGGGGTGTGGAACACCTTCTCAGCATCCAGTGAAGCCAGCAGGACAGGGGTGTGGAACACCTTCTCAGCATCCAGTGAAGCCAGCAGGACAGGGGTGTGGAACACCTTCTCAGCATCCAGTGAAGCCAGCAGGACAGGGGTGTGGAACACCTTCTCAGCATCCAGTGAAGCCAGCAGGACAGGGGTGTGGAACACCTTCTCAGCATCCAGTGAAGCCAACAGGACAGGGGTGTGGAACACCTTCTCAGCATCCAGTGAAGCCAGCAGGACAGGGGTGTGGAACACCTTCTCAGCATCCAGTGAAGCCAGCAGGACAGGGGTGTGGAACACCTTCTCAGCATCCAGTGAAGCCAGCAGGACAGGGGTCGTCTGTGCATTTAATTCATCAATAATATCAAAAAGACGGTGAATGTTATCAGAAGAGTATCTGTCTCTAATAAATCCAGTTTGGTCCGCTTTTATTATTTTGGGAAGAAGAGTGTTTAGTCTTTTGGCAAGCAATTTGGTAATTATTTTGTAGTCGAAATCCAACAAGCTTATGGGCCGGAAGGACGAGCAGGATAGGGGGTCCTTGTCCTTTTTTAGCAACACTGTAATGCGAGCTGTGTGCATTGAGTCTGGGAGAACTCTGTTTTTGCAAATCCTCCACCATTGTTATGAAGATAGGGCTGAGCTGGGGCCAAAAGGCTTTGTAGAACTCTCTGGGGAATCCATCTGGGCCTGGGGACTTATTAGGTGGCATGGAGGTAATTGCCTCCAGGATCACCTCAGGAGTGAAAGGGGAGTTGAGATCTTCTTGGTCGGTCTCTGATAGTTTAGGTAGCGAGATTCCCTCTAGGAAAGCGTGGAGTTCTGCCTCCGTGTGTTTTCTCTCAGAGGTATATAGTTTGCAGTAAAAATCATGAAAAGTTAAATTGATATTTTTTGGGTCATATGTGACCTCGTCCTCTGCTGTTCGGATAGCCATGATTGTATGCTCTGACTGCTCTTTTTTAAATCGGTAAGCAAGCAATCTACTGGGCCTATTGCTATACTCATGGTATTTCTGTTTAGTAAAGAAAACTTATTTTTTTTTATCTCCCGAATGTAGTCCAAATTCAGTTTGGCTTTGGATGCTTTAAGATGACTCCAGGAGGTGCTGTCTAGGTATTGTATATGTACTTTTTCACAGCATTCCAGCTCCCTCTCAATATCTAGCCTGTGTGCTTCCATTGCTTTTTTCTTAGAGGGAGCATATGCAATTAGATGACCTCTTAGTGTGGCTTTAGCAGCGTCCCACATTGTGGCCGGAGAAACAGGAGAATCTTTGTTGTCTTGTGTGTAGTTGTCTATCCATGTAGTTACCAATGTATGGAACGCTTCGTTTGATAGCATGGAGGTGTTGAATTTCCAGCTCTTTGACCTCGGGATGTTTTTGCAGAGGTCCAAGCGGAGGTGGACAAAGGCGTGATCTGAAAGTGCTATGGTACACGTGGCTGAATTTATGAAACTCTTTGGGATAAAAATGTAATCTATACGGGAGTAGGTGTTATGGACATTAGAGTAGTATAGTATACATTAGAGTATACATTAGAGATGAGTCCATAGATGAGCTATTAGTCTATTAGTCTCTCTCCAGATATCTATCAGTCTTTAGTAAGAGAGTTCAACATCTTTGCAGATCTAGGATTTGTGGTGGGGACTTGAGATGATTTGTCTAGGGTTGGGTTAAGGGTACAATTCAAATCTCCGGCCACCACGCCAAAGGAGACACAATGCTCATTGAACAGGGTTATCATCTTTTTCTCCCCAAATGTATGGTATCCAATTGTTTTAGTAGCTAGGCACAATGCTCATTGAACAGGGTTATCATCTTTTTCTCCCCAAATGTATGGTATCCAATTGTTTTAGTAGCTAGGCACAATGCTCATTGAACAGGGTTATCATCTTTTTCTCCCCAAATTCATGGTATCCAATTGTTTTAGTAGCTACTATCTTGTCTCATCGCTACAACTCCCGTACGGGCTCGGGAGAGACGAAGGTTGAAAGTCATGCGTCCTCCGATACACAACCCAACCAAGCCGCACTGCTTCTTAACACAGCGTGCATCCAACCTGGAAGCCAGCCGCACCAATGTGTCAGAGGAAACACCGTGCACATTGGTTGGTGCACACTGCGCCCGGCCCGCCACAGGAGTCGCTGGTGCACAATGAGACAAGGAGGTCCCTAACCCGGACAACGCTGGGCCAATTGTGTGTCGCCCCACGGACCTCCCGGTCGCGGCCGGTTACGACAGAGCCTGGGCGCGAACCCAGAGTCTCTGATGGCACAGCTGGCGCTGCAGTACAGCACCCTTAACCACTGCGCCACCCGGGAGGCCCTAGGGTTATCATTTTTGACATGAAAGCAGGAGTATCTGTGTTAGGTGCGTATATATTTAAGATAGTAATTGATTGACCACCCAGTTATCAAAATAAATCTCCCCTCCGGATCAGATATGTTTTTGTCAATTATGAATGGAACATTTTTGGAACAACCTAGGCCTAGGTTAGGCTATAGAATAGGCCTAGTTTAGGATATAGAATAGGCCTAGGTTAGGCTATAGAATAGGCCTAGGTTAGGATATAGAATAGGCCTAGGTTAGGCTATAGAATAGGCCTAGGTTAGGATATAGAATAGGCCTAGGTTAGGCTATAGAATAGGCCTAGGTTAGGCTATAGAATAGACCTAGGTTAGGCTATAGAATAGGCCTAGGTAAGGCTATAGAATAGGCCTAGGTTAGGATATAGAATAGGCCTAGGTTAGGCTATAGAGTAGGCCTAGGTTTGGCTATAGAATAGGCCTAGGTTAGGATATAGAATAGGCCTAGGTTAGGCTATAGAATAGGCCTAGGTTAGGATATAGAATAGGCCTAGGTTAGGCTATAGAATAGGCCTAGGTTAGGCTATAGAGTAGGCCTAGGTTAGGCTATAGAATAGGCCTAGGTTAGGCTATAGAATAGGCCTAGGTTAGGCTATAGAATAGGCCTAGGTTAGGCTATAGAGTAGGCCTAGGTTTGGCTATAGAGTAGGCCTAGGTTAGGCTATAGAATAGGCCTAGGTTAGGCTATAGAATAGGCCTAGGTTAGGCTATAGAATAGGCCTAGGTTAGGCTATAGAGTAGGCCTAGGTTTGGCTATAGAATAGGCCTAGGTTAGGATATAGAATAGGCCTAGGTTAGGCTATAGAATAGGCCTAGGTTAGGCTATAGAATAGGCCTAGGTTAGGATATAGAATAGGCCTAGGTTAGGCTATAGAATAGGCCTAGGTTAGGCTATAGAATAGGCCTAGGTTAGGCTATAGAATAGGCCTAGGTTAGGCTATAGAATAGGCCTAGGTTAGGCTATAGAATAGGCCTAGGTTAGGCTTATAGAACCTATCCCTCTCAGCTAAAGGAAAATAAATATAGATTGGACGGCTATAATAACATTTAGCGGGGTGGGTGGGTCTTTGGATATCGGCTATATGTTGTCTTACCTCCTTTAGTAATAGCATTAATCGCATTTAATCATTGGTCCGTTTCTCATTGACCAGGATTATGTTTCAAAAAACGTTTTGCCTCTTTGGGAGTTTTGAAGTGTCGCAGGGCTCCTTGGTGAAGAATCCTGAGCTCGTTTGGGTACTTGAATCCCCTGAAGATACATCGGTCAATGGAGTATTCCTTCACTTCGTCAAACTCTCTGCGCTTTCGGCGTATTCCAGCTGACAGGTGTAAAGGGAGTTTGGCGTTTCCCACTGTGATGGTGTTGATTTTTGCCGCCTGTAGGACTCGTTCCTTGTCGGTGAATCTCAGGAAACGTATGGTGATTGGGCGCAATGGTTGTCTGGCTGCTGGTGGGAGCCTCATTGCCTGGTGAGCTCTCTCGAGTTCTTTGGGCCTGTTGGTGGACAGGTGGAGCCACTCTGGAAGTTTGTCTTGCAGGTATGGGATCAGTGGCATGTTTCCCTCTTCTTTTTCGGCCCAGATTTAATAGAACACAATTATTACTTTGCCCCCTGTTTTCCAGGTCCTCTGTTTTCTCTTCCAGATGCTCTATTTTCTTTTTAGCATATGCTATTGCTTCCATGGTATCCGTCAATAAGTTTTGCATGGATAGGATTTGCCCCTCTGCCTCGTCCAGGCGCCCCGCGTTTATGGTTATCTTGTTGTTGATGTCAGGCAAAGCATTTTCCAGGATTGTCACCTTGCCCCCTATCACACTGAGCTGAGAGTTAATGGCATCTAATTTAGTGTTGAGTTCTGTACGTTGGGATCTCAACTCAGAAAGGATGTCTTCGACAGAGTGTGAGGTTGGCATTCGTTGGGCCTCAGGGGGGAGCGGGTCCTCTTGCTCCTGGCTAATGGCGCTAGCTTTTTCTGAAGCTAGCTTCTTCTTGGAGGCTTTTTCAGTCGCTAATGCTCGAGTCCGGGTAAAAATGTCACCTGTAATGTCGCCTTTTGTAGCCACCATGACTTTTTTACTAAAGCTAAAGGAGTTTAAACTTGGAGTGGAGGTAAGATTAGGAATTGGAAACTACTTGTGAGGAGCTCTTAGTTCACACGGCCATCTCGTTCAAGGGTCACGTGATCCCCCTGGATGACACTTTTTGAATGACTGCTGGCTGCAGCCTGGAGCTGGTGTATAAAGGATGACTGGATGACCCATTGTGTTCAGTTTGGATGCTCTCCTAGAGGGGAGGAGGGTGAGGGTGGCTGGGGAAGGGAGGTGGGGAGAGTTAGATTGGGTATGGTGTGTGTGTATGTTGTGTGTTTACATGTCATATGTAAGGGAGAAAGATTCCTGATTACCATTTAACTGTACATGTCTCTTCTGCCCTCTCCTACAGTGTGCTGTTTTGTGGTCCACAAAAGGTGCCATGAGTTTGTCACCTTCTCTTGCCCTGGAGCCGACAAAGGCCCCGACACAGATGTGAGTTCCTTCTCTCTCTCTCTCTCTCTCTCTCTCTCTCTCTCTCTCTCTCTCTCTCTCTCTCTCTCTCTCTCTCTCTCTCTCTCTCTCTCTCTCTCTCTCTCTCTCTCTCTCTCTCTCTCTCTCTCTCTCTCTCTCTCTCTCTCTCTCTCTCTCTCTCTCTCTCTCTCTCTCTCTCTCTCTCTCTAAATTCAATTCAAGGGCATTATTGGCATGGGAAAAATATGTTAACATTGCCAGAGCAAGTGAAGTAGGTAATAAACAAAAGTGAAATAAACAACAAAAATGAACAGTAAACATTACACATACAGAAGTTCCAAAAGAATAAAGACATTTCAAATGTCATATTATGTCTATATACAGTGTTGTAACAATGTGCAAGTAGTGAAAGTACAAAAGGGAACATAAATAAACATAAATACAATGGTGTTTGTTCTTCACTGGTTGACCTTTTCTTGTGGCAACAGGTCACAAATATTGCTGCTCTTTTCTGAATTTTGATAATTAGCGGAAATCGGCCTAATTCTGCTCTGCATGCATTATTTGGTGCTTTACGTTGGACACTTAGGATAGTTTTGCAGAATTCTGCATGCAGAGTCTCAATTTGCTATTTGTCCCATTTTGTGAATTCTAGGTTGGGGAGTGGACCGCAGACCTCACAACCATAACGGGCAATGGGTTCTATAACTGATTCAAGTATTGTTAGCCAGATCCTAATTGGTATGTCGAATTGTGTCGAATGTAAAATCTCTCTCTCCTCTCTCTCTCTCTGTCTGTCTCATTCTCTCTTTTGCTCTCTCCCAAACACAAACACAAACACACCTTACACTGTGTAAATAAGGAGGAGTCAATTTTAGCTGTCTCATTATCAAATGTCTCAAACTGACACAACACACACACTGACTTTGATCTTCCCAGCATCTCTCTGCAAATGCTGTATGACAAATGGCTTTGAAAACTGTCTCAAAATAACTGTGTGTGTAATGTATGAACAGCATTGTCTGTCCTGTTTGTTTTAATGAGGAGGACCAATGTGCGAGCCAAACACAGGCCCTCCCCATCGTCCCTACACACACACACACAGGCACACACTCAATCACAAAACACACACATACATCCCCTTTCAGAGTCTGTTAGGGCACAGTGTTTCTTGATGGAGGGCAGCTCTGTTTAGGATGTGTGTGACCCTGTACACACTCAGTCAGTTCCCCTGTCCCTCTCTACTTCCCCCAGGCCTGTGTGTGTCCTTGGTTAGATAAGTGGCTCTGGTTTGTGGAAGGCAAGCATACCCGCAACGCTGTGTTCTGCCTGCCTGGCTGTGGCTGTGGCTGTGGCTGTGGCTGTGGCTGTGGCTGTGGCTGTGTGTGTGTGTGTGTGTGTGTATGTGTGTGTGTGTGTGTGTGTGTGTGTGTGTGTGTGTGTGTTTACACTGTGACCATGATGATTAGGATGAAGATGTTTGTTTAGGGCGTGTTACTGTGGCCTGGCATGCCAGCCGGAATAAACACAAACATAGATCCACTTAGAACACACACACACACACTCAGAGCAGTATAGGCTGCTTCAGGGTTCCCCAACTGTCAGCCCAAAGCATTCGCACCCATAATAGAGAGATATACAGTATGTGATCGTATACAAATGTAAGCAAGGTTTGAAATTATTATGTTTTAGTCCAATATTATATCTGTTTGGGCTTCTTGCGGTCAATTTGCAGTCTACAAATTCTTTGTAATTATGTTCGCTGAAGAAGAAATCGTCCCGTGGCTGAATCTAGTTGACGGTCCCTGGCCTACTGTATGTGAACATCCCCTACACAAGCACTCCTCTGTCCCATTTATGCAGTGCTGCTTGTCTACACTTTGATCAGTCGTGTACAAACACAAACACACACAGCCAGCCAATTAGAAGTGAGTGTTTGGGCTATCAGAAATAGGACTGGGACAATTACCGTATAATCATGTAACTGAGGATTATGGATGAAGAAATCAAATAACCATCAGAACCGTTTTAAAATGTTGGTTTTGCTGTTGGTTTTTGTGGAAGGCCTGCTAACGAGACTGTTCCCTCCTTAGCAGACACACACACACACATTAACACACACACATATTAACACACACACACACTAACACACACACACATTAACACACACACACACACACACTAACACACACACACATTAACACACACACACACACACACACATTAACACACACACACACACACACACACACACACTGGACCCCTTTTGCTGCTGGCTGTGAGTGTTCCCTCCTGTCATGCCTGTTTAGGCCTGCCTGTTTCCTGCTGGCTCTGTGTACCCAGTCCAGCCTCTACCCAGTCACTGGGCTCTGTTTAAACAGAACAGGGGACTTAGTGTTGCACAGGCGACAGCCCTGTCTGAATACTAAAATAGTGCAAGATGGTTGCTACTGGTGCTCATCACTTCTCAGACTGGTTTCCATCCTTCTTCATTTCTTCCTCTCCTCCTCTATTTCCTCTCCTCCTCTATTTCGTCTCCTCCTCTATTTCCTCATCTTCACTGATCTAGAAGGACCAAGATAGAGACTTGATATAGATGAAAGCAACATGGTGGAGGTGAAGGAACGGTAACACGATGGAGGTGAAGGAACAGTAACATGATGGAGGAACAGTAACATGATGGAAGTGAAGGAACAGTAACATGATGGAGGTGAAGGAACAGTAAAATGGTGTAGGTGAAGGAACAGTAACATGGTGGAGGAACAGTAACATGATGGAGGTGAAGGAACAGTAAAATGGTGTAGGTGAAGGAACAGTAACATGGTGGAGGTGAAGGAACAGTAAAATGATGGAAGTGAAGGAACAGTAACATGGTGGAGGTGAAGGAACAGTAAAATGGTGTAGGTGAAGGAACAGTAACATGATGGAGGTGAATGAACAGTAACATGGTGGAGGTGAAGGAACAGTAACACGATGGAGGTGAAGGAACAGTAACATGATGGAGGAACAGTAACATGATGGAAGTGAAGGAACAGTAACATGATGGAGGTGAAGGAACAGTAACATGGTGGAGGTGAAGGAACAGTAATATGGTGGAGGAACAGTAACATAATGTAGGTGAAGGAACAGGAACATGATGGAGGTGAAGGAACAGTAAAATGGTGTAGGTGAAGGAACAGTAACATGGTGGAGGAACAGTAACATGATGGAGGTGAAGGAACAGTAAAATGGTGTAGGTGAAGGAACAGTAACATGGTAAAGGTGAAGGAACAGTAACATGGTGGAGGTGAAGGAACAGTAAAATGGTGGAGGTGAAGGAACAGTAACATGGTGGAGGTGAAGGAACAGTAACATGGTGGAGGAACAGTAACATGGTGGAGGAACAGTAATATGGTGGAGGTGAAGGAACAGTAACATGATGGAGGTGAAGGAACAGTAACATGGTGGAGGTGGAGGAACAGTAACATGGTGGAGGCGAAGGAACAGTAACATGGTGGAGGTGAAGGAACAGTAACACGATGGAGGTGAAGGAACAGTAACATGATGGAGGTGGAGGAACAGTAACATGATGGAGGTGAAGGAACAGTAACATGATGGAGGTGGAGGAACAGTAACATGATGGAAGTGAAGGAACAGTAACATGATGGAGGTGAATCCTCCACAATCTTGGCTGTTTCACACCTGACCTCAGTGTGAATGACTAACTACCATCCCTCCACTCCTCCACATCCCTTCACTCCTCCATCCATCCATCCATCCATCCATCCATCCATCCATCCATCCATCCCTGCCCACCGGCCCTTGACTCAGGTGTCATGGGTCTCTCGCTGTCCTTTCCCCCTCTCTCTCGCTCTCTCCCCTTCGTCTGGCTGGAAGCTAGAGGCTGGATCTGCAATGAGCGCAGACACACTCACGCATGATATACGCAAGCACACACATATAGTATGTACTGTATATACACACACACACTGCTATGGGTCATGACCTCTGTACCACCCTCAGACCATTGATGACATCATCAATGGTTTGATTGATACAAATGGCATAAGAGAGAGAGAGAGAGAGAGCGAGAGAGAGAGAGAGAAAGGGAAAGAGCACAGGGAAATCACAGAGAGAGAATAAAAGAGTTGGTTCACATTAGCATCTATTGTAAAAGCATTGCTTGACTTTTAATGAGTACCGGCACCCATTTCAGTCAGAGTCAAGCACTGGTGAAAGTGGTCCTTCTTTCTCTCCAGTCACCTCTCATTCACCCTGATGGACCTGTGACACACTCTACTGATGTACATGTCAAGCATCCCTCCAAAGAGCAACCAGTGAATGGAAATCATTAGAAACCCTGCTCCCCGAGCCATGGAGGCTGTAGAGATACATGTATGTAATGACAATGGCCACCAGCCAAAGCTCACTCACTGTGCCTTTAAAGCCAGATTGTTTGAGGCAATGTCATTTGGGGATTAGTGTCAGTCCAGATTGCAAGACTGATGTTGCAATGATTATTTCTCTATATGTATATTGGTGTTGCTGCGTTTCCGTTTTGTATTTCCTCTATTGAACCATCTGTCTTTGGTCTGTTCATGTCAATCACTCTCCTGGAGCTTGTTTTAGCTGTGCTCAGAGCTCTTCTATCTGATTGCCTCTTCTTCTCTTCTGTGTGTGTGTGTGTGTGTGTGTGTGTGTGTGTGTGTGTGTGTGTGTGTGTGTGTGTGTGTGTGTGTGTGTGTGTGTGTGTGTGTGTGTGTGTGTGTGTGTGTGTGTGTGTGTGTGTGTGTGTGTGTGTGTGTGTGTGTGTGTGTGTGTGTGCGTGCGTCTTATTTCCTTCTAAGCCACCGCCGTGCATTTGGTATTAAAATCAATGTGTTGTTGTTGTAGGATCAGCTTCTTTTTTTTTTGCTCTTGTCTGATGCTCCTTTCTGATTTGCTTTTACAATCAGTAGAGATGAATGACCTGCCACCGTACCAATGATTTTCAATTTATTTTCTCCTATCTCCCGCCTTCTTAAGTAATCAATCCATGGCTCTGTTTATGTCAGAGGTTTATCATGGTCTAGGAGTAGCCAATGGTATTTCTTATTGAGGAAGATCAAGACAGTTCTGTGTTACAGTGAACAATGTATTCTACATCTATCTGGTTAGGATTCACAGTAACTGGAGTCAGAAACATGTGCATCATAAATATTCCTCCCTGGGAAATGAATTTTAAATCCGACTTTCTGATGGTCTACAAATAGAAAAAGAGAGAGATTTACAACATTGGCCTTGAATAATGATTTAGATCCATGCCATTAAGATCTATGACTTAATGGCCCACCGTTACAACCACATACTCCTGACCTCTCTCATTATGGGACTCCTTAACACCTGGCCTCATCGGCTCTGGGACCCTGCTAAAGTGTAGGCGACATTACATCATAGGGCCTTAATTGCTGTGACAAGCTGAACTGGTGGTATCATTAGCCAAGTGTCTCTGTGGGCATACTGAGGTTGCGTCACAAATGGATCCCTATTCCCTATGTAGTGCACTACTTTTGATCAGGGCCCATAGGGTTCTCATCAAAGTAGTGCATTATATAGGGAACAGGGTGCCATTTGTGACAGGGCCTGTAGCTCCTCCTGGAGAGAAGAGGACAGAGCTGTGGAGAGCCAGACAGGGGAGGTGTTAAGAGATCTACTTGAAATGAAAGTAGATTATTGAAGACATGAATTGAGTTGGAATTGGAAGCATCAGTTAGGAGGTGATAATAGCTTTCTCACTGAGATCCAGAGGGTTACATTACTACCTAGAGTGGCCACATGAATTCACAGTTGCAACCATTGATTTATAAGTGTTTATTATTGATCATGTATGATATACCCATCAATTGAATGAGAACGGTTTGTATTGTCAAATTTATAAACACATGATAGACGGTACCTTAGTGTAGATTAACCCCTGATAAACAGGTATTACATCACAGACTGTTTGCAATGTGTCTTTTCTCTCAAGGTGCCTTTGGGGCAGGGCCAGATTCTGAGACAGAGAAAGAGAGAGAAAGAGAAAGCGGGGGGAGAGAAGGGGGAGTGAGAGAGAGATAGAGAGAGAGACATAGAGAGAGAGACATAGAGAGAGAGAGAGAGTAAGCGGGGGGAGAGAAGAGAGAGAGAGATAGAGGGGGTGGGGGAAGAGAAGAGAGAGAGAGAGAGAGAGAGAGAGAGAGAGAGAGAGAGAGAGAGAGAGAGAGAGAGAGAGAGAGAGAGAACGAACAGAGCTCCTCTCTACTATGGGTATGAATCTTACCCCCGGCCACTGACAGAGGAACAGACAGGGCAGATGTTCTAACTTGTGTTAACAAGGATGTTTCTTCATGTATCCGTCATATACTGTGATCAGTGCTGCAGTCGGGGAGAACAATAGATGGTGTTAAAAAGCAAGAGGAGTGAGGGATATTAGGGAGAGTCATACGTCCTCTCCTTATCCTAGACTGTATCATTTATCCTCATAAATGTGCTTCTGAAATAATAAGAGCACAATGAAAAAGTGTTCTTACAAAACAATGCTATGAAAACGAGCGGGAGAGGAAGAGAGGGAGCTGGAGAGAGGTGGAGAGAGAAGATGAAAAGAAAAGAGCTGTGGCTTGTCGGCTCTTCGTCCCTGGGACACTTTGACAGGTGGAGAGGTAGAGTGTGACAAATCCCTCGTTTCGCCCTCTCCCCTCTTTGGCTTTGGGAATATAAATTCATGTGAAAGAGAAATACCTAGATTGCAGCATGGTGTCTTACCAAACCATTGCTTTCAGCCTATAGAGTTGGCTACCGTTTTGATCTGTGACTTTGAGTGTCATTATCAAATGAACAGTACTTAGACATATTCTGTGCTGATCTGATTCTCCCCTTGTTCACTGTTAATAAATCTGTTGACTGCCGAGGCCCTCAGCTGCCTTGCATAGACCTACATCTTTATCTGACAGTAATGGCCGTGTTCCACGCTATTAGCCTGCCTGTCACAGGCCATTAACCCTGCTAGTGGCTCACTGCTACACTTACCCACAGCAACAGCCACCGCAAACAAAACGCTAACCCACAGCAACAGCTGGGAGAGCCAGCCAGCCGCCCAGGCAACAGCATTTAGCCAGGCTACCACTAACTTGCTAAAACAGTCATTACCCTGCTAGCAGCTCACTGCTAACAAATCGCTAACTCAAAGCAACAGCTGAGAATAGCCAGCCAGCCGCACAGGCAACAGCAGTTAGCCAGGCTACCTCTAACTCGCTAAAACAACCATTACCATGCTAGCGGCTCGCTGCTAACAAACCGTTAACTCTAAGCAACCAGCTCACTCCACATGTTAGTTCTGTTAGGTTCTAAATAACAGGGTAGAAACTGACGGACAACTATAACCAAGTTTATTCACGCAAAGGGTTGGACAGCTGAACAGACAAAGACATTTTTCCACCAGCACAAGTATATAGACCCCAATTTGGATGAAGTATCCTCCTTCCCTCTGAACAGTACATCTATATTTCTAGGCAGGAAGTTAAGTGATGCGGGCAATAAACTGTTCCTTCTCCCTTAATGTGACCTGACCTCGGCCCCCATTCCTCACTAAACCACGTCTCTCCACTGTTATCAGTGACTGCAACCATGTGATGGTCTTTCCTTTACTCAGAACATTCCAAGCTTAATTGCCTCCACCATATACATTCCTCCCCCAGATAACCATTAACTGCTGGTGTAGAAACCAGACTCTGGCATTCCTCATTTCCATAGGATACCTGATAAATAACAATATTTCAAGTTTAGGAGTCAGAACCCATCAGTTCTAAACCATGCAGAACAGATGACAGCTAGAGTCTGTTGAGACCTTCACCTTCACTAGGGGGAAGTTGTCTATGAGCACTAATCTAAGGTCAGTTGTTCAGTGCATTTCCAGCCTAATGGTTAAGGTTTGGATTTGAATAATGTTGTTGATATTCTCTCTGTCTGTAAATCATCAGCACATGCAGACTAGTGCTTAGATTACTGTCAGCCGAGTTCTTGTGTAGAAATGGATATGAGGCGAGAATGATGGTAAAGCTAACAGAACGATAACGTTAACCCTCTTGAGACCCCAGATATTTAAGAGGAAAACGTGATCACCTTTCAGAAATAATTCTAATAGACTTCTGAGTAAACTAAAATAATGTTTTTTTTAAATTATCTGGTTTTGGAAAACAATTTTCTGGAAATATTACAAAAATGCAACATTGAACCTATGAACAGACATGTTGATATGTTTAGTATATCAAGCAATATATACAGTCGACCATATATGGATATGTAGGCCATATGGTTTAAATTAATCCATTTAGATGGGAGGTCATTTAAAAAACTGATTACATTCTATTGACCTAAACATCAGATGCGCAATAAGGCAATTAAAAAGAAGCAAAGGTGCCTCCGCCACCCCAGTGGAACAGCTGCCATGGGAATATTAATGCTTATGTAATATGTTGTTCGATGTAATTACTGATATCATATTGCAATCTGCTGCAGTCATCAGCCTCATCTCTGATAACGCAACCCAGAGTGTTACTGTGTTAATGAATTTGGGGGATTGGTGGTGTTGAATCTATGGATGTGTTCTATACCAGATCATCTGATCAGTGTAGGGAAACTGAGAATAGCAGTAGGAGAAAGTTGTGTGTGTTTTTCTATTGGTGGCCATGCTGCATTTGGCATCAATGCATGATTTAGGTGAGAAGTCAGAGGTACAACATCTGGGTATCTCAAGTTAGGATTTAGCTGATATCAGAAGTCACAGAAGGGGCACTGAGTTCCTGTCGTTAATTAGGCCCATGCTCTATTTAGTGGAGTTGCACCCCTATCTAAAGCATGGAGGAATCATTTAGTACCTGTGTCAGTGGGTCTGCCTCTAGTATTATCAGCTGATAGCGATTATAACCAGGGATACACATGGTATACACCGTCCAATGAAATGCTTACTTGCAGGTTCCTTCTCAACAATGCAACAACAATAAGAAATGATAAAAGATAAGAATAACAACAAAGTAATGGCTCAGTAAAATAGAATACTAATGTTTTACAAGTATAATACAAGAAGGCGTCATTTATAGTCCTATATTTACACATGTTTTGGGGAAGTGGGGATTGGGGGCAAGTGACTTTATACAGTATAGATTGTATATATATTGCCAGTTTAGCTTGTTGCTGTTCTGGCCTTAGCAGGACTATTCCCACCTCTATTCTTCTCTTGAGGTGTGAGGACTGAAGAGATCACAGGAAGCTCAGTCTCAGACATACACCACTCTGTTTATAGACCTGTTGACATGGTGTGGAACTGAAAACATCACACCTTTCCTCATGAGAAATATATACATATATACAAGTATAAAATATTTAAATGAAGGACTGTGAAGAACACTGATTCCCAATACACGCAGACACACTCACACACACATACACACACACACGCACAAACGAACACACACAGACAGACACACACACACACACACACACACACACACACACACACACACACACACACACACACACACACACACACACACATCCCCAGGCTCTGGAGAGAACACTTCAACACTTCACCTGGCAGTGTACTCTGTGCTTCTATAGCAGTCAGTCCTCTTCGTTCTCACTCCACGTCCCAGTAGATTGGGCACTGAGTCAATGTTCTTCTCTATTGGGTTTATCCCTCTCTATATCTCTCTCCATGGGATGCTTCCAGTCTCAAACCTCTCTGTGCATAGTTGGTTAGAGTCTCTCTACTGTAAGTGTCTATGTATCATCCCTCTCTGTGTAATGATCGCTATCCTCTCTATGGGATGCTTCCAGTCCCAAGCCTCTCTGTGCATAGTTGGTTAGAGTCTCTCTACTGTAAGTGTCCATGTATCGTCCCTCTCTGTGTAATGATCGCTGTCCTCTCTATGGGATGCTTCCAGTCCCAAGCCTCTTTCTCTATGTAATTACCGAATGAGCCCCTCTCTGTATCTTTATTTTATTTATTAGGGATCCCATTAGTTCCTGCCAAGGCAGCAGCTACTCTTCCTGGGGTTTATTAGGGATCCCATTAGTTCCTGCCAAGGCAGCAGCTACTCTTCCTGTGGTTTATTAGGGATCCCATTAGTTCCTGCCAAGGCAGCAGCTACACTTCCTGTGGTTTATTAGGGATCCCATTAGTTCCTGGCAAGGCAGCAGCTACTCTTCCTGTGGTTTATTAGGGATCCCATTAGTTCCTGCCAAGGCAGCAGCTACTCTTCCTATGGTTTATTAGGGATCCCATGAGTTCCTGCCAAGGCAGCAGCTACTCTTCCTGTGGTTTATTAAGGATCTCCATTAGTTCCTGCCAAGGAAGCAGCTACTCTTCCTGTGGTTTATTAAGGATCTCCATTAATTCCTGCCAAGGCAGCAGCTACTCTTCCTGTGGTTTATTAAGGATCTCCATTAGTTCCTGCCAAGGCAGCAGCTACTCTTCCTGTGGTTTATTAAGGATCTCCATTAGTTCCTGCCAAGGCAGCAGCTACTCTTCCTGTGGTTTATTAAGGATCCCCATTAGTTCCTGCCAAGGCAGCAGCTACTCTTCCTGTGGTTTATTAAGGATCTCCATTAGTTCCTGCCAAGGCAGCAGCTACTCTTCCTGTGGTTTATTAAGGATCTCCATTAGTTCCTGCCAAGGCAGCAGCTACTCTTCCTGTGGTTTATTAAGGATCTCCATTAGTTCCTGCCAAGGCAGCAGCTACTCTTCCTGTGGTTTATTAGGGATCCCATTAGTTCCTGCCAAGGCAGCAGCTACTCTTCCTGTGGTTTATTAAGGATCTCCATTAGTTCCTGCCAAGGCAGCAGCTACTCTTCCTGGGGTTTATTAAGGATCTCCATTAGTTCCTGCCAAGGCAGCAGCTACTCTTCCTGGGGTTTATTAAGGATCCCCATTAGTTCCTGCCAAGGCAGCAGCTACTCTTCCTGTGGTTTATTAAGGATCCCCATTAGTTCCTGCCAAGGCAGCAGCTACTCTTCCTGGGGTTTATTAAGGATCCCCATTAGTTCTTGCCAAGGCAGCAGCTACTCTTCCTGGGGTTTATTAAGGATCTCCATTAGTTCATGCCAAGGCAGCAGCTACTCTTCCTATGGTTTATTAGGGATCCCATGAGTTCCTGCCAAGGCAGCAGCTACTCTTCCTGTGGTTTATTAAGGATCTCCATTAGTTCCTGCCAAGGCAGCAGCTACTCTTCCTGTGGTTTATTAAGGATCTCCATTAATTCCTGCCAAGGCAGCAGCTACTCTTCCTGTGTTTTATTAAGGATCTCCATTAGTTCCTACCAAGGCAGCAGCTACTCTTCCTGTGGTTTATTAAGGATCTCCATTAGTTCCTGCCAAGGCAGCAGCTACTCTTCCTGTGGTTTATTAAGGATCCCCATTAGTTCCTGCCAAGGCAGCAGCTGCTCTTCCTGTGGTTTATTAAGGATCTCCATTAGTTCCTGCCAAGGCAGCAGCTACTCTTCCTGTGGTTTATTAAGGATCTCCATTAGTTCCTGCCAAGGCAGCAGCTACTCTTCCTGTGGTTTATTAAGGATCTCCATTAGTTCCTGCCAAGGCAGCAGCTACTCTTCCTGTGGTTTATTAAGGATCTCCATTAGTTCCTGCCAAGGCAGCAGCTACTCTTCCTGGGGTTTATTAAGGATCTCCATTAGTTCCTGCCAAGGCAGCAGCTACTCTTCCTGTGGTTTATTAAGGATCTCCATTAGTTCCTGCCAAGGCAGCAGCTACTCTTCCTGTGGTTTATTAAGGATCTCCATTAGTTCCTGCCAAGGCAGCAGCTACTCTTCCTGTGGTTTATTAGGGATCCCATTAGTTCCTGCCAAGGCAGCAGCTACTCTTCCTGTGGTTTATTAAGGATCTCCATTAGTTCCTGCCAAGGCAGCAGCTACTCTTCCTGGGGTTTATTAAGGATCTCCATTAGTTCCTGCCAAGGCAGCAGCTACTCTTCCTGGGGTTTATTAAGGATCTCCATTAGTTCCTGCCAAGGCAGCAGCTACTCTTCCTGGGGTTTATTAAGGATCTCCATTAGTTCCTGCCAAGGCAGCAGCTACTCTTCCTGGGGTTTATTAAGGATCCCCATTAGTTCCTGCCAAGGCAGCAGCTACTCTTCCTGGGGTTTATTAAGGATCCCCATTAGTTCCTGTCAAGGCAGCAGCTACTCTTCCTGTGGTTTATTAAGGATCCCCATTAGTTCCTGCCAAGGCAGCAGCTACTCTTCCTGGGGTTATTAAGGATCTCCATTAGTTCCTGCCAAGGCAGCAGCTACTCTTCCTGGGGTTTATTAAGGATCTCCATTAGTTCCTGCCAAGGCAGCAGCTACTCTTCCTGTGGTTTATTAAGGATCCCCATTAGTTCCTGCCAAGGCAGCAGCTACTCTTCCTGGGGTTATTAAGGATCTCCATTAGTTCCTGCCAAGGCAGCAGCTACTCTTCCTGGGGTTTATTAAGGATCTCCATTAGTTCCTGCCAAGGCAGCAGCTACTCTTCCTGGGGTTTATTAAGGATCTCCATTAGTTCCTGCCAAGGCAGCAGCTACTCTTCCTGGGGTTTATTAAGGATCTCCATTAGTTCCTGCCAAGGCAGCAGCTACTCTTCCTGGGGTTTATTAAGGATCTCCATTAGTTCCTGCCAAGGCAGCAGCTACTCTTCCTGGGGTTTATTAAGGATCTCCATTAGTTCCTGCCAAGGCAGCAGCTACTCTTCCTGGGGTTTATTAAGGATCTCCATTAGTTCCTGCCAAGGCAGCAGCTACTCTTCCTGTGGTTTATTAAGGATCTCCATTAGTTCCTGCCAAGGCAGCAGCTACTCTTCCTGTGGTTTATTAAGGATCCCCATTAGTTCCTGCCAAGGCAGTAGCTACTCTTCCTGGGGTTTATTAAGGATCTCCATTAGTTCCTGCCAAGGCAGCAGCTACTCTTCCTGGGGTTTATTAAGGATCCCCATTAGTTCCTGCCAAGGCAGCAGCTACTCTTCCTGTGGTTTATTAAGGATCCCCATTAGTTCCTGCCAAGGCAGCAGCTACTCTTCCTGGGGTTTATTAAGGATCCCCATTAGTTCCTGCCAAGGCAGCAGCTACTCTTCCTGGGGTTTATTAAGGATCTCCATTAGTTCCTGCCAAGGCAGCAGCTACTCTTCCTGGGGTTACACATTAAGGCTCTTACATCGCACATAAAACTAAAACTAAAGTAGTACATCAAATAACATTATTACAACACTATATATTTACAACACAACATGTATAACAGCACCATACAACAATATTACAATGTACGTGAGTGTAGAATGTTATCATGTGTGTGTCTGTGCCTGTGTGTGTGTGTTATCTGTTTTTTGAAATCTGATTCTACTGCATCAGTTACCTGATGTGGAATAGAGTTCCATGTAGTCATGGCTCTATGTAGTACTGTGTGCCTCCCATAGTCTGTTCTGGACTTTGAGATTGTGAAGAGACCTCTGGTGGCATGTCTTATGGGGTATACATGGGTGTCTTAGCTGTGTGCCTCCCATAGTCTGTTCTGGACTTGGGGATTGTGAAGAGACCTCTGGTGGAATGTCTTGTGGGGTATACATGGGTGTCTGAGCTGTGTGCTAGTAGTTTAAACAGACACCTCGGTGCATTCAGCATGTCAACACTTCTTACAACAACATGTAGTGATGAAGTCAATCTCTCCTCCCCTTTAAGTCCGGACCTCTGGCAGTCTCTATGGGGGTGCCACAGGGTTCAATTCTTGGACCGACTCTCTTCTCTGTATACATCAATGAGGTCGCTCTTGCTGCTGGTGAGTCTCTGATCCACCTCTACGCAGACGACACCATTCTGTATACTTCCGGCCCTTCTTTGGACACTGTGTTAACAACCCTCCAGGCAAGCTTCAATGCCATACAACTCTCCTTCCGTGGCCTCCAATTGCTCTTAAATACAAGTAAAACTAAATGCATGCTCTTCAACCGATCGCTACCTGCACCTACCCGCCTGTCCAACATCACTACTCTGGACGGCTCTGACTTAGAATACGTGGACAACTACAAATACTTAGGTGTCTGGTTAGACTGTAAACTCTCCTTCCAGACCCATATCAAACATCTCCAATCCAAAGTTAAATCTAGAATTGGCTTCCTATTTCGCAACAAAGCATCCTTCACTCATGCTGCCAAACATACCCTTGTAAAACTGACCATCCTACCAATCCTCGACTTTGGCGATGTAATTTACAAAATAGCCTCCAATACCCTACTCAACAAATTGGATGCAGTCTATCACAGTGCAATCCATTTTGTCACCAAAGCCCCATATACTACCCACCATTGCGACCTGTACGCTCTCGTTGGCTGGCCCTCGCTTCATACTCGTCGCCAAACCCACTGGCTCCATGTCATCTACAAGACCCTGCTAGGTAAAGTCCCCCCTTATCTCAGCTCGCTGGTCACCATAGCATCTCCCACCTGTAGCACACGCTCCAGCAGGTATATCTCTCTAGTCACCCCCAAAACCAATTCTTTCTTTGGCCGCCTCTCTTTCCAGTTCTCTGCTGCCAATGACTGGAACGAACTACAAAAATCTCTGAAACTGGAAACACTTATCTCCCTCACTAGCTTTAAGCACCAACTGTCAGAGCAGCTCACAGATTACTGCACCTGTACATAGCCCACCTATAATTTAGCCCTATCAACTACCTCTTTCCCAACTGTATTTAATTTATTTATTTATTTTGCTCCTTTGCACCCCATTATTTTTATTTCTACTTTGCACATTCTTCCATTGCAAAACTACCATTCCAGTGTTTTACTTGCTATATTGTATTTACCTTGCCACCAAGGCCTTTTTTGCCTTTACCTCCCTTCTCACCTCATTTGCTCACATTGTATATAGACTTGTTTATACTTTATTATTGACTGTATGTTTGTTTTACTCCATGTGTAACTCTGTGTTGTTGTATCTGTCGAACTGCTTTGCTTTATCTTGGCCAGGTCGCAATTGTAAATGAGAACTTGTTCTCAACTTGCCTACCTGGTTAAATAAAGGTAAAATAAAAAATAAATAAATAAGCCATGAGAGATTTACATGCATATTAATGTTAGCTCTCCATGTACATCGAAGGGTCAGCGGTGTTGCCTTGTTCTGAAACAATTGTAATTTTCCTAAGTCTCTCTGTGTGACACCTGACCACACGACTGAACAGTAGTCCAGATGTGACTAAACTATGGCCTGTAGGACCTGCCTTGTTGATAGTGCAGTTAAGAAGACAGAGAAGCAGGTGTATCTCACTGATCATCCCTAAAGCCAACACCTCATTTGGCCGCCTTTCGTTCCAGTACTCTGCTGCCTGTGACTGGAACGAATTGCAAAAATCGCTGAAGTTGGAGACTTTTACCTCCCTCACCAACTTCAAACATCTGCTATCTGAGCAGCTAACCGATCGCTGCAGCTGTACATAGTCTATTGGTAAATAGCCACCCATTTTCACCTACCTCATCCCCATACTGTTTTTATTTATTTACTTTTCTGCTCTTTTGCACACCAATATCTCTACCTGTACATGACCATCTGATCATTTATCACTCCAGTGTTAATCTGCAAAATTGTAATTATTCGCCTACCTCCTCATGCCTTTTGCACACAATGTATATAGACTCCCCTTTTTTTCTACTGTGTTATTGACTTGTTAATTGTTTACTCCATGTGTAACTCTGTGTTGTCTGTTCACACTGCTATGCTTTATCTTGGCCAGGTCGCAGTTGCAAATGAGAACTTGTTCTCAACTAACCTACCTGGTTAAATAAAGGTGTTCTCAACTAGCCTACCTGGTTAAATAAAGGTGTTCTCAACTAGCCTACCTGGTTAAATAAAGGTGTTCTCAACTAGCCTACCTGGTTAAATAAAGGTGTTCTCAACTAGCCTACCTGGTTAAATAAAGGTGAAATAAATCAAATTAAAAAAAGGCAGAGAAGCGCTTTATTATGGACAGACTTCTCCCCATCTTAGCTACTGTTGTGTCAACATGTTTTGACCATGTTAAGTGCCCCTGTTTGGTACTCCTTGCTACTGTATTCAACTCTGTGTTGAAGTGTCCCTGTGTGGCTCTACCATGGTAAGTGTTACCACTGTCATTATCTGTCATCAACCACCACCCCTGCCAGGAGATCGCTCCAATGCCCAAACACACTCACAGTGGGTACACACACACACACACACACACACACACACACACACACACACACACACACACACACACACACACACACACACACACACACACACACACACACACACACACACACACACAGACAGTGGGCACCTGCAGTGCAGACATTCTCTGTGATTGAGCACACGGTGGGTGGCAGGGCACATTATTCTGGTGGGTGAGATTTATCCTGCAGGAGATAGCCATTAATTATTACAAACTGTCAATGAAATGTCACCAACATAACTATTACTCTGAGGGAAGGGTAAGTGTTTGTTATAATCTGCTGATGTCTTATGCTGTGCACAGGGCTTGGAGTTTTTCCTGGTGAGTTTTTATTGAAGTAGACTTTTAGAAAAAAGGGTCCCAAAAGGGTTCTTCGCCTGTCCACATAGAACTGTTTTGGGTTCCATGAAGAACCCTCTGTGGAAAGGGTCTTACATGGAACCCAAAAGGGTTCTTCAAAGGATTATCCTACGGGGACAGCCGAAGAACTCTTTTAGGTTCTAGATAGCAACTTTATTTCAAAGAATGGAGTAGCAGATCGGATGGGCGTTGTAAGCTATAACTAGGGCCAAGAGTTTATGACCTGATCAGACACATAAAAAATACTTGATTTTGCTGCAGCTTTACTGAATGTTCATTTCTGCTACAGTTGAAGTCAGAAGTTTACAAATAAACACTTAGGTTGGAATCATTAAAACTCGTTTTTCACCCACTCCACAAATGTCTTGTTAACAAGCTATAGTTTTGGCAAGTCGGTTAGGATATCTACTTTGTGCATGACACAAGTAATTTTTCCAACAATTGTTTGCAGACAGATTATTTCACTTATAATTCACTGTATCACAATTCCAGTGGGACAGAGGTTTACATGCACTAAGTTGACTGTGCCTTTAGACAGCTTGGAAAATTCCAGAAAATTATGTCATGGATTTAGAAGCTTCTGATAAGCTAATTGACACCATTTGAGTCAATTGGAGGTGTACCTGTGGATGTATTTCAAGGCCTACCTTCAAACTCAGTGTATCTTTGCTTGACATCATGGGAAAATGAAAAGACATCAGCAAAAAAATTGTAGACCCCCACAAGTCTGGTTCGTCCTTGGGAGCCTGAAGGTACCACGTTCATCTGTACAAACAATAGTATGCAAGTATAAACACCATGGGACCATGCAGCCGTCATACTGCTCAGGAAGGAGGCGCGTTCTGTCTCCTAGAGATGAACGTATTTTGGTGCGAAAAGTGCAAATCAATCCCAGAACAACAGCAAAGGACCTTGTGAAGATGCTGGAGGAAACAGGTACAAAAGTATCTATATCCACAGTAAAACGAGTCATCTATCGACATAACCTGAAAGGCCGCTCAGCAAGGAAGAAGCCACTGCTCCAAAACCATCATAAAAAGCCAGACCACGGTTTGCAGCACGGGGACAAATATTGTACTTTTTGGAGAAATGTCCTCTGGTCTTATGAAACAAAAATATAAATGTTTGGCCATAATGACCATCGTTATGTTTGGAGGAATGGGCCAAAGTTACACCAACTCTGTCAGGAGGAATGGGCCAAAATTCACCCAACTTATTGTAGGAAGCTTGTGGAAGGCTACCCAAAACGTTTGACCCAAGTTAAACAATTTAAAGGCAACACTACCAAATACTAAAACTGAATTTAAATGTATTTGGATAAGGTGTATGTAAACTTCTGACCTCAACTATAAGCAATAGTACGATTTTAATCAAAGTTTGTCTCTATGCTGCCTGCTGTCGCGCCTGCTCCCGCTCCCCCTCTCTGGTGCTCGAGGGCGCCAGGCAGCCCATCATTACGCACCCCTGTCACCATCGTTACTCGCATCAGCGCTTCATGGGACTCACCTGGACTCTATTACTTTATTGATTGCCTCCCCTATATCTGTCACTTCCTCAGTTTCTTCTCCCTGTCTGCATTAATGTTGTTTGTTCCCCCTGTCCAGACACTGTTCTTGTTTTGTTATATGTCTGTTTATTCATTATATCTTCACTCCCTGTATTTGCTTCTCGTCTCCCAGCGTCTGTCCTCACACTTGCAGCATGATCTGTTTTCTTGCACGTACATATGAAAGACAGTTGTTGGTCTGAGCTGGTCTCTGGAGCCGCTGTGCTGAGCCGGAGGAGCTTGTATCAGTCCTTCATTGCGATTCAGTCATTCATTGCGGCCAGAAGTTCAAAACAAAATAATAATGTCTCTTGAGTCAGTTACCCTTTTACTGCAGTGGGCTGAATCAGGGTCACACAGTGTTTCTTGGTAATCTTAAATAAATCTACTTTGAAACAAAAGTATACACCTCACACACATGGTAATGGACTTTTAAAAAAAGACACCTGTACCATATCAGATATAAGTTGAAATGTATTCAATTTTGTGTTTGCATCCCAATATTACATCACAGAAGACTGAAATGTAACAAAACCGTTTGACATGGAAACACCAGATTTTTGACTTGTTTTTTGAAATAATGATTATTAATTATGAAATTCTGAAAAATATTAATGACATTCCACCCATGAGACCACTAGATGGTGATTTGGTCATTTGACTGAAGGAAATGGCTACAAGAGTTAAAAAAAAATGAATTGTTTGCAAACTATACATCACTACCACAGATTTCCCTGCTATCACTTTGTTCACAGGGATCTGCTGCAGTGGTGGCTGTTCGGACATTCGTTTCACTTACTTTGCTGATTCGAAGAGACATTCTCTTGTGTTCTAACACAACGTTGCACGGAGTGCAAAACAATTTGTCCCGACTTTCATGTAAAACATTTGTAAATCATTTTGCACGGTCTTTATTTGTGATTTTTGTTCTGCCTGTCAGTCGTAATCAGTCAGTCATCAACCCTCAGCTTCACACATTGACAGGGGAAAACTGGTTTGAGTGGGCTGTTTTCTGCTGTAACAGTGGTAGAAATTGCGAACCCTCTTTTGATTGGACCTTTTTATGCGAGAAAAGTGTGCCGATTGGTTATCCTGTCTACGATACTGGTTCCCAATTGGGGATCAACCCTCCCACGTTCAGCTGAAACGGTGGCGCATGGAACGCAAAAATATTCGTAAAAATATTTAACCTCCACACATTAACAAGTCCAATAGCTCAAATGAAAGATAAACACCTTGTTCATCTAGCCAGCAAGTCAGATTTCTAAAATGTTTTACGGCGAAAACATAGCACATATATATGTAAAACCACCACCAGACACAGCTCATTTCAATAGCCAAAACATGCAATCAACAAACGCAGGATTAAAAAATAAATCGCTCACTAACCTTTTGAAAATCTTCATCAGATGACAGTAATATGACATATTACACAGTACATATTTTTTTTTTCAATAATATGCCATTTATATCCATAAATGTCCATTTACAGTGAGTTCACCTTCAGAAATTACTCAAAAATGCCCGCAGGAAATCTATGTAGCGCGGCAAGATAACGTAAATAGACATCATAAACTTTGACTAAATATACATGTTCTACATATAGTTAGAAAGATACACTGCTTCTTTATGCAACCGCTGTGTTAGATTTATTTTTAACGTTACAGAAATCGCACACTATTCCATATGCTGAGACAGCGCTCAGTTCCAAGCTACATTTCCACGTAATGTTGGAGTCAACAGAAACACAGATTTAAGCATAAATATTCCCTTACCTTCGATGGTCTTCGTTCAGAATGTTCTGGAAGGCTTCATACATACCCAATACATCGTTTGGTTTCAAGTCTTGCGTCTTTGTATTAGCTACTGCTAATAACATCAGCTGAAATGCACCCAAAACGTCCTCTGGTCCGGATAAGTTGCGCATCAAAACTTCAAAATTACACATTATATGTCGACTAAACAGGTCAAACTAAGTGCAGAAGCAAGCTTTATGATGTTTTAGACGTGCAAAACAAACTTCAATTCAATCGGCCATCGTCTGCCCTTCTCTTGAGTGCTGGAAACAAAGGAATGGCTGGGACCAATTCGTGCCCATACGCACAGCCTATTCTCTCGTGGCACGCACTAATTTCACTCCCATAGGGTCAATTCTCGCGGGATTTTAACGATTTGAAGCTCTAATGAAAGAGGACATCTAGCGGAAGAGATAGAAAGTGTCCCCAGAATCATAGCTCGTTGGGAAGGGTGGGGGCCATGACGTCAAAGTTGCTCCAACTTTCATGGCCACAAAAACTAGTTTGGAAGAATGCCTGCCCTGTGAGTTCTGCTATACTTACAGACATAATTCCAACGGTTTTAGAATCTTTAGAGTGTTTTCTATCCAATAATAATTTTTATTTGCATATATTAGCAATTTTTGACAGATTTTTTTTCCAGTTTACTAGGGGTACCCAATCTCTCCAAAGGGGGCGTATGTCTGCCATATCCTTAACAGGATTTATAATGTGTGAATTGCTTGGTTTTGCATGAAATTATGCGATCGCAGAATCCTGGAGAGAGTGCTAGAGTTTTTGACCTCTGTGGACCTTTCTCTTAGTTCAACACCCCTTCCTCCCGCCTCTGCTCTGTTATGATAGAAAATAGACAGTCAGACTTGTCAAGCAGAGGAAACAGCCTCTCACAGCAGCAGTAGATTTACTTTGACAGACCAAGTTTGACTTTCTGTCCATTGCTATGATGCATTGCTCCAGTGGTATCTCCCTGGCTCAGTGCTGTAGTGGCTAACTGCTAGTGGTGGAAGGCTGCCTGGCTTCTCCTATTCACTTCAGTCTTGGCTATCATGGAGAAATCCCTTTTTTAATGTCAGTCAATTTTCTGCCTTTTTTTCAGATCCCTTTTCATATCTCAAGTAGTATGATTATTATTAACCAATGGAAAACCTCCTGAGAGAAGTTGAAAGCAGAGGAAAATAATATGGCCCTGATGATTGCATGAAAGACTAGCAACCATCCAACACCCACACATCTTCTCCTATGTGCTATGGTGAAGAAAACACACAAAGAGTCATAATTATGTAATACTAGTGTGTGTGTGTGTGCGTGTGTGTGTGCATGCTTGCGTGTATTTGCACACTTGGTGTGTGTGTACTGTTTGTGATTTTCAAATGATCTTCCTTCATCTTAGTAACAGTGGGGCTCATTAAAAAACACATGCTGCACAACAATGACTGATTCCTGTGTTGCTGACATCACAAATAAACCCCAAAGACCAAGAGAGGAGAAGAAAAGGGAGGAAGGATGGTAGAGAAGAAAAGAATGAGACTGTGATGGAGATAGAGGGAGATAAAGAAATAACTAGATAGAGAATATATACAGTATTCACTTACATGTTGGCTCGAGAGTGTTTGTTTCAAGTAGAGATAGAGTACATGGAGAGAGAGCCTACTGCATACTTAATAGTTGAGTTTCAAGTTGTATTAGTCATGTGTACAGGATACACATGGTATACAGTGTATGACAAAATGCTTACTTGCAGGTTCCTTCTCAACAATGCAACAACAATAAAACATAATAAAAGGTAAGAATACGGACATGAAGTAGATGGTTCAATAGAATAGAAGTAAGAGATATTTGCATACACTGTATATTAGCCTTTAGCCCTCCAACCCACCATAACCAATACATAGTAGCTTAGCCCTCAGCCCTCCAACCCACCATAACCAATACATGGTAGCTTAGCCTTCAGCCCTCCAACCCACCATAACCAATACATAGTAGCTTAGCCCTCAGCCCTCCTAACCCACCATAACTAATACATAGTAGCTTAGCCCTCAGCCCTCCCAACCCACCACAAACAATACATAGTAGCTTAGCCCTCAGCCCTCCCAACCCACCACAAACAATACATAGTAGCTTAGCCCTCAGCCCTCCCAACCCACCATAACCAATACATAGTAGCTTAGCCCTCAGCCCTCCCAACCCACCACAAACAATACATAGTAGCTTAGCCCTCAGCCCTCCCAACCCACCACAAACAATACATAGTAGCTTAGCCCTCAGCCCTCCCAACCCACCACAAACAATACATAGTAGCTTAGCCCTCAGCCCTCCCAACCCACCACAAACAATACATAGTAGCTTAGCCCTCAGCCCTCCCAACCCACCACAAACAATACATAGTAGCTTAGCCCTCAGCCCTCCCAACCCACCACAAACAATACATAGTAGCTTAGCCCTCAGCCCTCCCAACCCACCACAAACAATACATAGTAGCTTAGCCCTCAGCCCTCCCAACCCACCACAAACAATACATAGTAGCTTAGCCCTCAGCCCTCCCAACCCACCACAACCAATACATGGTATCTTAGCCTTCGGCCCTCCTAACCCACCATAACCATTACATAGTAGCTTAGCCCTCAGCCCTCCCAACCCACCATAACCATTACATAGTAGCTTAGCCCTCAGCCCTCCTAACCCACCATAACTAATACATGGTAGCTTAGCCCTCAGCCCTCCCAACCCACCATAACCATTACATAGTAGCTTAGCCCTCAGCCCTCCCAACCCACCATAACCAATACATGGTAGCTTAGCCTTCAGTCCTCCCAACCCACCATAACCAATACATGGTAGCTTAGCCTTCGGCCCTCCTAACCCACCATAACTAATACATGGTACTGTAGCTTAAAATCAAATCAAATCAAATGTATTTGTCACATACACATGGTTAGCAGATGTTAATGCGAGTGTAGTGAAATGCTTGTGCTTCTAGTTCAGACAATGCAGTAATAACCAACGAGTAATCTAACTAACAATTCCAAAACTACTACCTTATACACACACAAGTGTAAAGGGATAAAGAATATGTACATAAAGATATATGAATGATTGATGGTATAGAGCGGCATAGGCAAGATGCAGTAGATGGTATCGAGTACAGTATATACATATGAGATGAGTATGTAAACAAAGTGGCATAGTTTAAAGTGGCTAGTGATACATGTATTACATAAAGATGCAGTAGATCATATAGAGTACAGTATATACGTATACATATGAGATGAATAATGTAGGGTATGTAAACATTATATTAAGGAGCATTGTTTAAAGTGGCTAGTGATATATTTTACATCAATTCCCATCAATTCCCATTATTAAAGTGGCTGGAGTTGAGTCAGTGTGTTGGCAGCAGCCACTCAATGTTAGTGGTGGCTGTTTAACAGTCTGATGGCCTTGAGATAGAAGCTGTTTTTCATTCTCTAGGTCCCAGCTTTGATGCACCTGTACTGACCTCGCCTTCTGGATGATAGCGGGGTGAACAGGCAGTGGCTCGGGTGGTTGTTGTCCTTGATGATCTTTATGGCCTTCCTGTGACATCAGGTGGTGCAGGTGTCCTGGAGGGCAGGTAGTTTGACCCCGGTGATGCGTTGTGCAGACCTCACTACCCTCTGGAGAGCCTTACGGTTGTGGGTGGAGCAGTTGCCGTACCAGGCGGTGATACAGCCGACAGGATAATCTCGATTGTGCATCTGTAGACGTTTGTGAGTGCTTTTGGTGACAAGCCAAATTTCTTCAGCCTCCTGAGGTTGAAGAGGCGCTGCTGCGCATTCTTCACGATGCTGTCTGTGTGGGTGGAACAATTCAGTTTGTCTGTGATGTGTACGCCGAGGAACTTAAAACTTACTAGCCTCTCCACTACTTAGCCCTCAGCCCTCCCAACCCAACATAACTAATACATGGTACTGTAGCTTAGCCTTCAGCCCTCCCAACCAACCGTAACCAATACATGGTAGCTTAGCCTTCAGCCCTCCTAACCAACCATAACCAATACATGGTAGCTTAGCCTTCAGCCCTCCTAACCAACCATAACCAATGCATGGTAGCTTAGCCTTCAGCCCTCCTAATCCACCATAACGAATACATGGTACTGTAGCTTAGCCCTCAGCCCTTCCAACCCACCATAACTAATGCATGGTACTGTAGCTTAGCCCTCAGCCCTCCCAACCCACCATAACTAATACATGGTACTGTAGCTTAGCCTTCAGCCCTCCTAATCCACCATAACTAATACATGGTACTGTAGCTTAGCCCTCAGCCCTCCCAACCCACCATAACTAATACATGGTAGCTTAGCCTTCTGCCCCCCTAACCAACCATAACCAATACATGGTACTGTAGCTTAGCCCTCAGCCCTCCCAACCAACCATAACTAATACATGGTACTGTAGCTTAGCCTTCAGCCCTCCTAACCAACCATAACCAATACATGGTAGCTTAGCCTTCTGCCCTCCTAACCAACCATAACCAATACGTGGTAGCTTAGCCTTCAGCCCTCCTAATCCACCATAACTAATACATGGTACTGTAGCTTAGCCCTCAGCCCTCCCAACCCACCATAACTAATACATGGTACTGGAGCTTAGCCTTCAGCCCTCCTAACCAACCATAACCAATACATGGTAGCTTAGCCTTCAGCCCTCCTAACCAACCACAGCCAATACATGGTAGCTTAGCCTTCAGCCCTCCTAACCCACCATAACTAATACATGGTACTGTAGCTTAGCCCTTAGCCCTCCCAACCTAGCATAAACAATACATGGTAGCTTAGCCTTCAGCCCTCCTAATCCACCATAACTAATACATGGTACTGTAGCTTAGCCCTCAGCCCTTCCAACCCACCATAACTAATGCATGGTACTGTAGCTTAGCCCTCAGCCCTCCCAACCCACCATAACTAATACATGGTACTGTAGCTTAGCCTTCAGCCCTCCTAATCCACCATAACTAATACATGGTACTGTAGCTTAGCCCTCAGCCCTCCCAACCCACCATAACTAATACATGGTACTGTAGCTTAGCCTTCAGCCCTCCTAATCCACCATAACTAATACATGGTACTGTAGCTTAGCCTTCAGCCCTCCTAACCAACCATAACCAATACATGGTAGCTTAGCCCTCAGCCCTCCTAACCAACCATAACCAATACATGGTAGCTTAGCCTTCAGCCCTCCTAATCCACCATAACTAATACATGGTACTGTAGCTTAGCCCTCAGCCCTCCCAACCCACCATAACTAATACATGGTACTGGAGCTTAGCCTTCAGCCCTCCTAACCAACCATAACCAATACATGTTAGCTTAGCCTTCAGCCCTCCTAACCAACCACAGCCAATACATGGTAGCTTAGCCTTCAGCCCTCCTAACCCACCATAACTAATACATGGTACTGTAGCTTAGCCCTTAGCCCTCCCAACCCAGCATAACCAATACATGGTAGCATTGCCTTCAGCCCTCCCAACCCAGCATAACCAATACATGGTACTGTAGCTTCGGCCCTCCTAACCAACCATAACCAATACATAGTACTGTAGCTTCGGCCCTCCTAACCAACCATAACCAATACATGGTAGCTTAGCCTTCAGCCCTCCTAACCCTCCATAACTAATACATGGTACTGTAGCTTAGCCTTCAGCTCTCCCATCCCACCATAACCAATACATGGTACTGTAGCTTAGCCTTCAGCCCTCCCAACCAACCATATCCAATACATGGTAGCTTAGCCTTCAGCCCTCCTAACCCTCCATAACTAATACATGGTACTGTATCTTAGCCTTCA
Source organism: Oncorhynchus mykiss (assembly GCF_057628025.1). Classification (NCBI taxonomy): domain Eukaryota; kingdom Metazoa; phylum Chordata; class Actinopteri; order Salmoniformes; family Salmonidae; genus Oncorhynchus; species Oncorhynchus mykiss. The sequence goes on along the minus strand of NC_143034.1, from coordinate 62,950,167 downwards.
GCCCTCCCAAGCCAGTATAACTAATACATGGTAGCTTAGCCTTCAGCCCTCCTAACCAACCATAACCAATACATGGTAGCCTAGCCTTCAGCCCTCCTAACCAACCATAACCATGTGTTGCTCATGAAATGTTAATTAATGTTATGAGGTCAGTCTATTCAGATGTGAGTTTCATTTTCTTAGCCAGATTGTGATCTAATAAGAGATAGCTTCTGCACTCACACTGTTGCTTGGATTCCTGACATTCCTGACTCTCCAGCGAGAGAGAAAGCAAGGGAAGCAGTGAAGCAGGGAGAGAGAACAATAACTAAACTAAATGTGTGTGGCAGAGAGAGAGAGAGAGAGAGAGAGAGAGACCTTGGGGGAATCCCTTGGGTCTTAATTCCATTCCAACACGAAATAATTATATTAGTCCGAATTTAGTCAAATCAAGCTAATCTTCTCCTGAGGACTTCTCGGTGGACCTGAGGTTTGTCTCTCCCAGTCAGACGAGAGAGCATGTGTGTGTGTGTGTGTGTGTGTGTGTGTGTGTGTGTGTGTGTGTGTGTGTGTGTGTGTGTGTGTGTGTGTGTGTGTGTGTGTGTGTCTGTGGCTGTCTGTGGGAGGTAGCAGAGTGCTGTTCCTCCAGGAGTGAAGAACAATAGCAGTAGCTGTAATCAGGGCACAGTTAGTTGGGAGTAATTACTCAGCCAGAGCTCAGCCTGTGAGATGAGATCTGGTGCTGTAATGAATAGGCCAATGTGTCATTGTGTGGGTTCATAATCCTCCCTAGCTCTCAGGACACAAGGGTGGATGGTGGAGGTTGGATGGTGGAGGGTGGACGAGACGCACTGTGTATAGGGGTGTAGTGTGTGTGTGTGTGTGTGTACAGTATCTATGTGTGTATGCCTCCAGTGCCAACCTCCTGCTCGGCCGTATGGTGCGTGGGTACTGAGCATGTGTGCGACCTGGACTTCTCCTCACCCTAGCCTGCTCCTTGAATCTGCTCTCCCTAATCTTAACACTAACCTTATGTCTCTCGCAAAGCTCAAACATAACCTAAACACGTTAACGTTTATGTTTCTAAACGTTTTAATCCCACGTAATTGAGTGATAAGCAACCAAGCTAATGGGTCAGTGTTAGAGGACTACACTATGTTCTACACTACCAGAGGCATTTTACCTTCTCCCAGATCTGTTCGTTTTTGGCATGACAATGACCATAGGAGCTGGAAAGACAGTAAAGACAGATCAGGAACCAGGCAAGATAATCAGTACTTTATTATGGTAAATAATGTGGAATGCATGTTGCAAAATTGCAAATAATTGTCAATCGTTCATTTTTACCAGTAAGAAACTGCTAACAACCGAGAACTGCCAGCCAACTTTCTAGCACAAAAAGTCAAAAGTAAGAATTGCAACTGAGGAATTGCAACCGAAAATACACAGTCAAAGAGGAGAATAATGATCTATGTTTTATTAAAGAGAGACATACTAACACAAAGGAAATGTGACACAGTGTGAATGATAACAAGTGCAGGAAATGAAGACATTGATGAAGATGCTGGTAAATTATATGGTCTACCCATTCCTCTTTTCTCTTGACATTGTGACCCTGCACCTGTAGATGTTTGCTGGATATTCATACTCATCTTCTGTGCTCCTTTGCTCCCCTGTTGACAGTAGGTAGGGAGGGAGAGAGAGGGAGAGAGAACAAGATAGGTTCACACACACACACACATATTACCTGCCCTAGAAACGTCAGTGTGACTCAGTGTTTGTCATCCTGTTGTTGTTGTAGAAGTAGAGGAGAGATGTTTAAACCACTGAATACAGGAGTCTGACATGTTTTCATCTCTCTAGACCTCTTGTAGTGACCCGCTGTATGACTTGTACTAACCCAAATGGATGCTTTGTTTTGTTGACTTTTCTGTTTGTCTAGACTGGTATAGCATTGAACTACAGCAAAATAACCTGTTTCACTGAATGTACTTTGTAATCAAATGTTTGGTAGCCTGGTTCCAGATCTGTTTGTGTTGGATACAGCACAAACAGATCTTGGATCAGGTTAAGTGTTTGGTATTTGGACCAATCAACTGGTTGATACCAGTTAGTTGTTCCTAGCACGCACACAATTAAACAACGTTAGACCTGTCTGCATTCCTTTAGTTAGACATTATCTGAGAGGCACAGTTCTGCATGACAGCTTAGCTCCAATCCACCTGAATGTGAGGGGTAGAATTCCCAGACCCTTATCCTAGCTTCCTGGCATCTGAACTGTACTTTTACTTTAGTCCACATTGACCTTAGAGACCCTTCCTGTTGTTTTCTATTATTATCGCCCTTCCAGACACAGGAGCACTTATTACTACAGGTAAGTAGTTAGGCATTTAGATCAGGCAGAGGGATAAGTGTGTCAGCTCCGATTGCTGACCACAGCAGAACACACACACACGCACACGCGCACACACACACACAGTCAGACAGACAGACAGACAGACCCATGAAGGATACACACAGTAGGTGCCAGACTGGGATTGTTCCACAGGGAACTTGTTTGACTGATGAAGAACACCAGAGGTGGTGAGAAGTGATTAAAGAGACTGTTATCGGTTAATGAACAACAATAAAGTAGCTTTCTTCAGTTTGGGTCTGTTTGTGTTGACTCAGGTAACATTTATTAGAGTCTAGATCAGCATGCTAGCCTATACCCTCACACTGCTCGTTGTCTAATAGCTAACACTCCTTTCATGAAGGCACCAGTAATGGTGTTTTTAAACTCTGCCTGATATCATAAAGGAAGTTTCCTTGTGGAGAAAATAAAGTCTAATTATAGCATCACAGACACCTTGACAGAATGTCAAAACAACATGGTATATTTGGCAGTTAAGTGTCTCCCATAAAATAGATAGATAGATAGATGCTATGTTCAGACACCTACAGAGAGATGAACCTGGGGAAGAGTCCCCTAAGCAAGCTGTTCACAAACACAAACCCATGACAGAAACACAATTAGACCCAACCAAATCATGAGAAAACACAAAGGTAATTACTTGACACATTGGAAAGAATTAACAAACAAAAAAGCAGAGCAAACTAGAATGCTATTTGGCCCTAAACAGCGAGTAAACAGTGGCAGAATATATATATATTCTTTTACCCCTTTTTCTCCCCAATTGGTAGTTACAGTCTTGTCTCATCGCTGCAACTCCCGTACGGCCTCGGGAGAGGCGAATGTTGAGAGCCACACTGCCCGCTTATCCCGGAAGCCAGCCACACCAATGTGTTGGAGGAAACACCGTACACCTGGCAACCGGCCTGCCACATGAGTCGCTAGAGCGCGATGGAACAAGGACATCCCTGCCGGCCAAACCCTCCACTAACCTGAACGATGCTGGACCAATTGTGCGCCGCCCCATGGGACTCCCGGTCCCGGCCGGCTGCGACAGAGCCTGGACTTGAACCAGGATCTCTAGTGGCACAGCTAGCACTGCGATGCAGAGTCTTAGGCCACTGCTCCCCTCAGTGGCAGACTATCTGACCACTGTGACTGTACCAAAATTAAAGACATCTTTGACTATGCACAGACTCAGTGAACATAGCCTTGCTATTGAGAGAGGCCGCGGGTTGGCAGCTCTCAAGAGAAGACCGGCTATGTTCACACTGCCCACAAAATGAGGTGGGAACTGTACTCCTAACCTCCTGCCCAATGTATGACCATATTAGAGACACATATTTCCCTCAGATTACACAGACCCACAAAGAATTAGAAAACAATTTCAATTTTGATGAACTCCCATACCTATTGGGTGAAATTCCAAAGGGCAACCAGTGAAGAACAAACACCATTGTAAATACAACCCATATTTATGTTTATTTATTTTCCATTCTGTTCTTTAACTATTTGCACATTGTTACACCACTGTATATAGCCATAATATGACATTTGAAATGTCTCTATTCCTTTGGAACTTTGTGAGTGTAATGTTTACTGTTCATTTTTTTATAGTTTTTTTCACATTTGTTTATTATCTATATCACTTGCTTTGGGAATATAAAGATATGTTTCCCATGCCAATAAATCCCTTGGAATTGAAGAGAGAGAGAGAGCAAGAGGGTACCTATTCCCAGTGGTAATCTCTGGCTGTACTGGCCCTGTCTGTCTGAGAGGTTTGGTCAGCATCCTTACACAACGATCTGGAAATAGAAGTGTTAGCATTCTCTTGTAATCCTGTTGGGAGGCTAAACCATTACTTGCCCATGGACTTTTAACGCAATCCAACACAAACAAGAAAGCAGGGTGGGTCAGTGGTGTGTTGACTGTGGGCACTGATACTGCATGAAAATAAATGTGCTACAGTAGTAGTATACAGATGTAGCATTTTGATTTGATCACCCTGTAGTTGTGGGAAATTATTAAAGTTTTAAAAAAGCTTCTCAAGTTTTATATGTCCACTTTAAAAGCTCAGACTTTATTTGCCCTAACAAAAATGTTATCAACCCCTATAGAAATGTCCATTAATTATAATCCACACAATAATTAAAATGTCCTGCTGCTGCAGGATTATTCTCCTGCTGTGATTAGCTGGTCAAATTAAGATCCTACATTTGTATAGGGATATCTTGCAGCCGCGTTGGCTTATGTAACGTGATAAGAAGAGGTTCCTGTAGTGTGTGTGTGCGTGTGCATGCATATTGCTGTGGACGTGCATGTGTGTGCTTGTCCACGCGTGCAGACAGACAGAGTGTCTGGGGCCCGACCGGCTAGAGAGAGCTGACCTATTCATCAGACTGGAGGCGCAGACAGCCTAGTGTGAAATGTCACCACCAGGGAGGGGGGCCATGGGAGGGCTGGCAGAGAGGGGAGGGGGAGAGGAGTGAGAGAGGTAAGGAAAAGAGAAGGACAGAGAGAGAGAGAGTGAGAGAGGGAGAGAGAGAGAGAGAGAGAGAGAGAGGGAGAGAGGGAGCGAGAGAGAGAAGGAAAGAGAGAGAGAGTACTTTAACTATTTGCACATCGTTTAACTATATCACACCTGCTGTCTCTAACTCTGAATGCTCGGCTATGAAAAGCCAACTGACATTTACTACTGAGGTGCTGACCTATTGCACCCTCTACTGTGATTATTACTATTTGACCCCCCTTGGCCATGTTCTGTTATAATCTCCACCCGGCACAGCCAGAAGAGGACTGGCCACCCCTCAGAGCCTGGTTCCTCTCTAGGTTCCTTCCTAGGTTCCTGCCCTTTTCATTAATTTACACACAATACCCCATAATGACAAAGCAAAAACAGGATTTTAAAAATGTTTGCAAATTCATAAAAATAAAAAAATGATATATTACATTTATATAAGTACTCAGACCCTTTACTCAGTACTTTGTTGTAGCGCCTTTGGCAGCGATTACAGCCTCGAGTCTTAGTGGGTATGAAACTTGGCACACCTGTATTTAGGGAGTTTCTCCCATTCTTCTCTGCAGATCCTCTCAAGCTATGTCAGGTTGGATGGGGAGCGTCGCTGCACAGCTATTTTCAGGTCTCTCCAGAGATGTTCAATCGGGTTCTAGTCCGGGCTCTGACTGGGCCATTCAAGGTAAATTCAGAGACTTGTTCTGAAGCCTCTCCTGCATTGTCTTGGCTCTGTGCTTAGGGCCATTGTCCTGTTAGAAGGTGAACCTTCACCCCAGTCTGAGGTCCTGAGAGCTCTTGAGCAGGTTTTCATCAAGGATCTCTCTGAACGTTCATCTTTCCCTTGATCCTGACTAGTCTCCTAGTCGCTGCCGCTGAAAAACATTCCCACAGCATGCTGCTGCCACCACCATGCTTCACCATAGGGATGGTGCCAGGTTTCCTCCAGAGATGACGCTTGGCATTCAGGCCAAATAGTTCAATCTTGGTTTCTTCAGCCCAGAGAATCTTGTTTCTCATGGTCTGAGAGTCTTTAGGTGCCTTTTGGCAAACTCCAAGCGGGCTGTCATGTGCCTTTTACTGAGGAGTGGCTTCCATCTGGCCACTCTACCATAAAGATCTGATTGTTGGAGTGCTGCAGAGATGGTTGTCCTTCTGGAAGGTTCTACCATCTCCACAGAGGAACTTTGGAGCCCTGTCAGAGTGACCATCGAATTCTTGGTCACCTCCCTGACCAATGACCTTCTCCCCTGATTGCTCAGTTTAGCTGGGAGGCCTTGGTGGTTCCAAACTTCTTCCATTTAAGAATGATGGAGGCCACTGTGTTCTTGGGGACCTTCAATGCTGCAGAAAGTTTGTGGTACCCTTCCCCAGAACTGTGCCTCGACACAATCCTGTCTGGGAGCTCTATGTACAATTCCTTTGACCTCATGGCTTGGTTTTTGCTCTGACATGCATTGTCAACTGTAGAACCTTATATAGACAGGTGTGTGACTTTCCAAATCATATCCAATCAATTGAATTTACCACGTGTCAATGTAAACAGGATGCACCTGAGCTCAATTTTGAGTCTCATAGCAAAGGGTAAGAATCCTTATGTAAATAAGGTATTTATGTTTTTTATGTTTAATGCATTTGCAAATATTTCAAAAAAACGTGTTTTTGCTTTGTCATTATTGGGTACTGTGTGTAGATTGATGAGGGAAAAAAGTGATTTAATCCATTTTAGAATAAGGCTGTAACTGTCACACCCTGATCTGTTTCACCTGTCCTTGTGCTTGTCTCCACCCCCCTCCAGGTGTTGGCCATGTTCCCCTCTTATAACTCTGTATTTATACCTGTGTTTTCTGACTGTCTGTGCCAGTTCGTGTTGTTTGTTCAAGCCAACCAGCGTATTGTGTCTCAGCTCCTGCCTTTTCCAGTTTATTTTTTCTCGTCCACCTGGTTTTGACCCTTGCCTGTCCTGACTCCGAGCCCACCTGGTTTTGACCCTTGCCTGTCCTGACTCCGAGCCCACCTGGTTTTGACCCTTGCCTGTCCTGACTCCGAGCCCACCTGGTTTTGACCCTTGCCTGTCCTGACTCCGAGCCCACCTGGTTTTGACCCTTGCCTGTCCTGACTCCGAGCCCACCTGGTTTTGACCCTTGCCTGTCCTGACTCCGAGCCCACCTGGTTTTGACCCTTGCCTGTCCTGACTCCGAGCCCACCTGGTTTTGACCCTTGCCTGTCCTGACTCCGAGCCCACCTGGTTTTGACCCTTGCCTGTCCTGACTCTTGATCCGTGATAGTAACATAACAACATTTTGGAAAAAGTCAAGGTGTCTGAGAGTACTCTCTGAATGCACTGTATTACCATAATATAACACTTGACATTTTTGTAATGTTTACTGTTCAGCTTTGATTGTTTATTTCACTTTTGTTTATTATCTATTTCACTAGCTTTGTCAATATAAACATGTTTCCCTTGCCAATAAAGCCCTTTGAATTGAGAGAGAGAGAGAGAACACCATTGTAAATACAACCCATATTTATGTTTGTTTATTTTCCCTTTTGTACTGTTTGCACTATTTGCACATTGTTACAACACTGTATATAGACATCATATGACATTTGAAATGTCTTTATTCTGTTGGAACTTGTGTGAGTGTAATATTTACTGGAAACATATGTTTCCCATGCCAATAAAGCCCCTTGATTTCCTTTTGTGATGAGTTGATTATCTAAGTTTGTGTAATTGGTTTTAATTCATTGCAGGATGGACAGTAACATCTGTCTGGAGGGTTTGAGGGTAGTGACAGCAAGTCTTTCTGTTTTTTCATCTTGCTTGACACTGTTTGTCATGTTTGAGTTATCTATAGTGGTTGTAAACTGCTTTCAACTTCCCCATCTCTATGTTGTCAGAGTCAAATGTTCTGCTTGTAAACTGCTGGTGAATTCAGAGTTAAAAAGGCCACAGGAAAATATTCTTATTAGTCTATTTAGTAGTCAAGATCTGTCTGTCTAAGGACACACTGATTTGTGTCTGTCTCTTGAGGATGTCATCCTATTTGCCTCCCCATCTCTTCTCCTCATCTTCTCCTCCCAACCCTTCTTATCCCCTCCACCCTGTCTAGAACATGAAGCCTTTGAAGATTACATTGTGCTTCGTCTCCCAAAAAAGCCCATGCGCGAAGAGCGAGAGACCCTGTCTCCTGAGGACTGTGCGGTGTGTGTGTGTCAGAACACCTGTGGGGTTTTTAGAAGGGGGAGAGGTGTGACTCTCTCCCCAGAGGGTTCTCCACTGGAAATAGAGCACACTGACTCTCTTATGCTTGTCACACAGTGAGGTAGTATAAAACCACATGGGCTTTGTTTTCCCACAGACAGACAGAGAGAACATCCTTTCTCTTTTACTTTCCCTCCCTCCCTCCCTCCTTCCCCACCTCCCCCTCTCTTTCCCTCTCAATTCCATTCAATTCAATTCAAAGGGCTTTATTGGCATAGGAAACATGTTTATATTGCCAAAGCAAGTGAAAAAGGGAATAAACAAAGTGAAATAAACAATCAAAGGTGAACAGTAAACATTTCACTCACAAAAGTTTCAAAGAAATAGAAACATTTTAAAAAATCATTATGGCTATGTATAATGTTATAACGATTTGCAAATAGTTGAAGTACAAAAGTGAAAATAAATAAACATAAATATGGATTGTATTTACAATGGTGTTTGTTCTTCACTGGTTGCCCTTTTCTTGTGGCAACAGGTCACAAATCTTGGTACTGTGATGGCACACTGGTGTTTCACCCAGCAGATATGGGAGTTTATCAACATTGGATTTGTTTTCTAATTCTTTGTGGATCTGTGTAATCTGAGGGAAATATGTGTCTCTAATATGGTCATACATTGGGCAGGAGGTTAGGAAGTGCAGCTCAGTTTCCACATCATTTTGTGAGCAGTGTGCACATAGCCTGTCTTCTCTTGAGAGCCAGGTCTGCCTACGGTAGCCTTTGTTAATAGCAAGGCTATGCTCACTGAGTCTGTACATAGTTAAACCTTTCCTCTCTCCCTCCATGCTTCCCTCTCTACCCTCCCCTCCATTCTCCTTCTCTCCCCTTCTCCCACCCTCCTCCCCCTTCCTCTCTCACCACTCTCCTCTCCCCTCTCATCCTCTCTCATCCTCTCTCATCCCCTCTCATTCCCTCGCCCCTCTATGTTTCCAGTCTGTAGTATGAACCACAGCTGTTCCAGTAGCCTGACTCTGAATGTGCTGATGCAGCCATAATAACTCACGCCGCAGATCCCCCTCACCTCACATTCCCTCTATGGTTCCATAGACACAGCATTACAGGACAGGATGCTTTGTTTCAGGATGGGATTCCCCACACGAACACATACTATAGTATACTATGGTAGAAATACTATCGTATTCACTGTAGTGTTTTTACTTTAATATTCACTGTAGTGTATTTGTGGTCTAAAGTCTGCAAAAACACTACATTGAATACAGTAGTACACTGTATTATACTCTAATATTGACAGCCGTGGTATATTGGCCATTTACCACTAACCCCCGAGGTGCCTTATTGCTATTATAAACTTGTTACCAACATAATTAGAGCAGTAAAAATAATGGTTTTGTCATACCCGTGGTATACGGTCTGATTTACCACGGCTGTCATCCAATCAGCATTCAGAGCTCGAACCACCCGTTTATAATGTAGGATTTACTGTATTATTTATTATCTTTGGCATAGAAGTGGGCTTTCTCCTTCAGAAAACCTACTAGAGAGCAAATTTTCCATAACCTGTAGATAAGACTGGTGGCTGAACAGAAAGTTCAGTGCTTCTACTCATTTCTACAACCTGTAAGGAACACAATATGGTCTATACTTGGCATGTAGATTTCTCACTTATGGCTGTCACAAATTGAGATATGCGGGAGGGGAATGGGCAGGGTATATGTAAATTAAAAACTGTAGTATGTACAATAGTTAAAAAAATAGTTGTGTATTTGTGGACAGTACTGTAGTATTTACTACAGTGTTTTTTTTGCAGATAATATAGATAGTATTTACTATAGTATTCCACAGTATATTATAACATTCTATAGAAAGTACTACATATGATTGAGGGATACTACAGTGTGTAGTATAGTATTATACAGTATACTACAGATTAGAATTCTACAGTAAGCACTGTAGTATTCTATAGTAAACTGTAGTATTTTGTCATGTGGGTCATCACACCCCAGAAGAGGAAGAGGAGGAAGAGGAAGAGGAGGGGAGGGTGGAAACTCCCCTGTGAGTCGTCCTTCCTTGATAATTTTTTGGGATTTCCGGTATCCCCGAGGATAGTAATACAAACACACACACACACGCATTGTTCTCTCTCTGTAGATGATTGTCTGTGGGAGGCCAGACATGAAGCAGTAATGAGAGGAGGTGTCATCGCCCACCAGTGTCTGCTGTAAACCCCAAACGACAGAGGCTTTCCTCTGAAACACACACACAGAGAGGGGAGAGTGGAAGGAGGAATGGAATGTCTCCATCACATTGCTTTCCCCTCACTATCCAGTTCAGCAACTCCCTCTCATTTTCTCTCTACTTTATCAATCCTATAGAAAATTTGTGAGCAGAATTGAAAAAGCGTGTGCGAGCAAGGAGGCCGACAAACCTGACTCAGTTGCACCAGCTCTGTCAGGAGGAATGGGCCAAAATTCACCCAAATTATTGTGGGAAGCTTGTGGAAGGCTACCCGAAACGTTTGACCGAAGTTAAATAATTTAAAGGCAATGCTACCAATGTGTGTATGTAAACTTCCGACTTCAACTGTACACAATTTGAATCTCCTACTTTTTATCTCCTACTTTCTTTCTGTGTTGTTGTCTTAGTGTCGTTCTCTTAGTGTCGTTGTCTCAGTGTCATTCTCTCAGTGTTGTTCTCTCAGTGTCATCCTCTTAGTGTCGTTGTCTCAGTGTTGTTGTCTCAGTGTCGTTCTCTGTGTCGTTATTTGTGTCGTTTTCTCAGTGTCACTCTCTCAGTGTCCTTCTCTCGTTGTTGTTGTCTCAATATTGTTGTCTCAGTGCCGTTCTCTCAGTGTCGTTAACTCAGTGTCGCTCTCTCAGTGTCATCCTCTCAATGTCATTAACTCAGTGTCCTCTCTCCGTGTTGTTGTCTCAGTCTCGTTCTCTGTGTCGTTATTTGTCTCATTTTCTCAGTGTCGTTGTCTCAGTGTCGTTAACTAAGTGTCACTCTCTCAGTGTTGTTGTCTCAGTGTCGTTCTCTCAGTGTCTTTATGTGTGTGTGGAGGGGTCTGGACACAAACATAACTTTGTCATTATTCTGAAATGTCTGGCTCTCCATCCATGCTGCCGTTTTATCAAAATGAAGTCTCTACTATGGCTTATTTCATATATTAATATAATATGATATACTATATTATGCTACATATTTATGGATTGTCACACACACTCACCAATGGCTTTTTATTACATCAAAGTCAATGGCTTCATATCTCAATAGTAAGATCCCACCCATGCATACCATCAAGTGGAGCATCAAATAGTTTCAATCGTATTCTGCTGTATGTCACAAAATGGTTGCTTAAACTAAGATTGTTGGACCAGAAATGCGCATTGGGTCTAATGTCAAGTTTTCTCGTCATTCTAGTAGAGTTTTGCGTCATAGTTCTCCAGTGTGATAAGTTGATTTAGGGGATTGTCCAGTTTAAATATAGAAGGAGAGAGAAAGAGAGGGAGGGAATGAGAGACCGAAGAGAGAGTCAGTCCGTCTCCCTCTAACACCTGCTCCTGGATTACCACCATACTGACAGGCCAGATGTTGGCCTGATCCTGTTGCTGTGTGTGTTTATCATGAGCTTATAGTCAATAAACAAACAAATGTGGAAAATACAAGGACACGGAATCAAAGTCAACACATCTTTCGTCAGAGTGTAATATGATTATGGTTACTCATTTTGCAGATGCATTCGTTTCTGTCAGCACTTGTTTTAGGAAGAGAGGGAGAGCGAGCAGCTGATTCGGTTGCGTAAGTGGATGGGAGAAGTGAAGGAGGGGTGAGGATGAGGGGAGGATAAAATGGGGAGGGGGGAGGGACATGGGCTTGTCTGAAAGGGTAGCAGTAATCCTCCTCCTGCTGTTTGGCTGACCGACAGAAACACCAAAATCCCCTTCCTCCCTCTCTGACGCCTCCAACTAATGTTCAGGACATCAGAGCATCTGACATAATCTTACACACACACACATACTCGCACGCTCACACAGCTGCAGCAGCATCAGGACAGAGGTCATCAGGATATCTGACAGTAAACCCACACACAAACTTTCCGTACAGATATACACACAAATATGAGAACAGCATGACATGACACACACACACACACACACACACAGACAAACACACACACACACACACACACACACACACACACACACACACACACACACACACACACACACTGTAAACACCACATACCTGCTGCTCACACCTGACAATTACACACCATTATGTAGCAACTAGCTCTAAGAAAACTTTGCAGTATTTAGTTTTTTTATGTACTATTTTTTACATTATTAGCTCAGGAAATGTTTTGTGTCATTACATATAGCTGGGAAGAACTATTGGATTTTAGAGCGGCAGTAACTCACCAGAACTACCAGCATTACGACCAGGAATTACGACTTCCCTTTCCCTTTGAATCAAATCAAATCAAATCAAATTTTATTTGTCACATACACATGGTTAGCAGATGTTAATGTGAGTGTAGCAAAATGCTTGTGCTTCTAGTTCCGACAATGCAGTAATAACAAGTAATCTAACTAACAATTCCAAAACTACTGTCTTGTACACAGTGTAAGGGGATAAAGAATATGTACATAAGGATATATGAATGAGTGATGGTACAGAGCAGCATAGGCAAGATACAGTAGATGGTATCGGGTACAGTATGTACAAATGAGATGAGTATGTAAACAAAGTGGCATAGTATAGTATAAAGTGGCTAGTGATACATGTATTACATAAGGATACCGTCGATGATATAGAGTACAGTATATACGTATGCATATGAGATGAATAATGTAGGGTAAGTAACATTTATATAAGGTAGCATTGTTTAAAGTGGCTAGTGATATATTTACATCATTTCCCATCAATTCCCATTATTAAAGTGGCTGGAGTTGAGTCAGTGTCAGTGTGTTGGCAGCAGCCACTCAGTGTTAGTGGTGGCTGTTTAACAGTCTGATGGCCTTGAGATAGAAGCTGTTTTTCAGTCTCTCGGTCCCAGCTTTGATGCACCTGTACTGACCTCGCCTTCTGGATGATAGCGGGGTGAACAGGCAGTGGCTCGGGTGGTTGATGTCCTTGATGATCTTTATGGCCTTCCTGTGACATCGGGTGGTGTAGGTGTCCTGGAGGGCAGGTAGTTTGCCCCCGGTGATGCGTTGTGCAGACCTCACTACCCTCTGGAGAGCCTTACGGTTGAGGGCGGTGCAGTTGCCATACCAGGCGGTGATACAGCCCGCCAGGATGCTCTCGATTGTGCATCTGTAGAAGTTTGTGAGTGCTTTTGGTGACAAGCCGAATTTCTTCAGCCTCCTGAGGTTGAAGAGGCGCTGCTGCGCCTTCTTCACGATGCTGTCTGTGTGAGTGGACCAATTCCGTTTGTCTGTGATGTGTATGCCGAGGAACTTAAAACTTGCTACCCTCTCCACTACTGTTCCATCGATGTGGATAGGGGGTGTTCCCTCTGCTGTTTCCTGAAGTCCACAATCATCTCCTTAGTTTTGTTGACGTTGAGTGTGAGGTTGTTTTCCTGACACCACACTCCGAGGGCCCTCACCTCCTCCCTGTAGGCCGTCTCATCGTTGTTGGTAATCAAGCCTACCACTGTTGTGTCGTCCGCAAACTTGATGATTGAGTTGGAGGCGTGCGTGGCCACGCAGTCGTGGGTGAACAGGGAGTACAGGAGAGGGCTCAGAACGCAACCTTGTGGGGCCCCAGTGTTGAGGATCAGCGGGGAGGAGATGTTGTTGCCTACCCTCACCACCTGGGGGCGGCCCGTCAGGAAGTCCAGTACCCAGTTGCACAGGGCGGGGTCGAGACCCAGGGTCTCGAGCTTGATGACGAGCTTGGAGGGTACTATGGTGTTGAATGCCGAGCTGTAGTCGATGAACAGCATTCTCACATAGGTATTCCTCTTGTCCAGATGGGTTAGGGCAGTGTGCAGTGTGGTTGAGATTGCATCGTCTGTGGACCTATTTGGGCGGTAAGCAAATTGGAGTGGGTCTAGGGTGTCAGGTAGGGTGGAGGTGATATGGTCCTTGACTAGTCTCTCAAAGCACTTCATGATGACGGATGTGAGTGCTACGGGGCGGTAGTCATTTAGCTCAGTTACCTTAGCTTTCTTGGGAACAGGAACAATGGTGGCCCTCTTGAAGCATGTGGGAACAGCAGACTGGTATAGGGATTGATTGAATATGTCCGTAAACACACCGGCCAGCTGGTCTGCGCATGCTCTGAGGGCGCGGCTGGGGATGCCATCTGGGCCTGCAGCCTTGCGAGGGTTAACACGTTTAAATGTCTTACTCACCTCGGCTGCAGTGAAGGAGAGACCGCATGTTTTCGTTGCAGGCCGTGTCAGTGGCACTGTATTGTCCTCAAAGCGGGCAAAAAAGTTATTTAGTCTGCCTGGGAGCAAGACATCCTGGTCCGTGACTGGGCTGGGTTTCTTCCTGTAGTCCGTGATTGACTGTAGACCCTGCCACATGCCTCTTGTGTCTGAGCCGTTGAATTGAGATTCTACTTTGTCTCTGTACTGGCGCTTAGCTTGTTTGATAGCCTTGCGGAGGGAATAGCTGCACTGTTTGTATTCGGTCATGTTACCAGACACCTTGCCCTGATTAAAAGCAGTGGTTCGCGCTTTCAGTTTCACACGAATGCTGCCATCAATCCACGGTTTCTGGTTAGGGAATGTTTTAATCGTTGCTATGGGAACGACATCTTCAACGCACGTTCTAATGAACTCGCACACCGAATCAGCGTATTCGTCAATGTTGTTATCTGACGCAATACGAAACATCTCCCAGTCCACGTGATGGAAGCAGTCTTGGAGTGTGGAGTCAGCTTGGTCGGACCAGCGTTGGACAGACCTCAGCGTGGGAGCCTCTTGTTTTAGTTTCTGTCTGTAGGCAGGGATCAACAAAATGGAGTCGTGGTCAGCTTTTCCGAAAGGGGGGCGGGGCAGGGCCTTATATGCGTCGCGGAAGTTAGAGTAACAATGGTCCAAGGTCTTTCCTCCCCTGGTTGCGCAATCGATATGCTGATAAAATTTGGGGAGTCTTGTTTTCAGATTAGCCTTGTTAAAATCCCCAGCTACAATGAATGCAGCCTCCGGATAAATTGTTTCCAGTTTGCAGAGAGTTAAATAAAGTTCGTTCAGAGCCATCGATGTGTCTGCTTGGGGGGGGATATATACGGCTGTGATTATAATCGAAGAGAATTCTCTTGGTAGATAATGCGGTCTACATTTGATTGTGAGGAATTCTAAATCAGGTGAACAGAAGGATTTGAGTTCCTTTATGTTTCTTTCATCGCACCATGTCACGTTAGTCATAAGGCATACGCCCCCGCCCCTCTTTTTACCAGAAAGATGTTTTTTCCTGTCTGCGCGATGCGTGGAGAAACCTGTTGGCTGCACCGCTTCGGATAGCGTCTCTCCAGTAAGCCACGTTTCCGTGAAGCAAAGAACGTTACAGTCTCTGATGTCCCTCTGGAATGCTACCCTTGCTCGGATTTCATCAACCTTGTTGTCAAGAGACTGGACATTGGCAAGAAGAATGCTAGGGAGTGGTGCGCGCTGTGCCCGTCTCCGGAGTCTGACCAGAAGACCGCCTCGTTTCCCTCTCTTTCGGAGTCGTTTTTTTGGGTCGCTGCATAGGATCCACTCCGTTGTCCTGTTTGTAAGGCAGAACACAGGATCCGCGTCGCGAAAAACATATTCTTGGTCGTACTGATGGTGAGTTGATGCTGATCTTATGTTCAGTAGTTCTTCTCGACTGTATGTAATGAAACCTAAGATGACCTGGGGTACTAATGTAAGAAATAACACGTAAAAAAACAAAAAACTGCATAGTTTCCTAGGAACGCGAAGCGAGGCGGCCATCTCTGTCGGCGCCGGAAGTACATCTGGTTCGACGTAGGAGGCGCGCACACCAACAACCGCTTCCGAGTATATTACTCGCTAATGTACTCGCTAATGTTCAGTCTTTGGATAATGATGTTGATGAGCTTAGACCAAGGATTTCTTTCCAGAGAGACATCGGGGCCTGTAACATACTTTTGTTTCATGGAAACATGGCTCTCTCAGGATACTCTGTCAGAGTCAGTAAAGCCAGCAGGAATAAATATCTCTCCGGGAAGCAGAAGGGCGGGGGGGGGGGGGGGGGTCATGATTAATGACTCATGGTGTAATTCTAGGAACATACAGGAACTCAAGTAATTTTGTTCACCCGACCTAGAATACCTCACAATTAAATACTGACCATATTATCTCCCAAGAGAATTCTCCTCTGTCATCGCCAGGGCCATTTACATCCCAGCTCAAGCCGAAACCTCGACGGGCCTCAAAGAACTTCACTGGACCACATTTCCTGAGGCTGGATTTATTGTCGCTGGGGATTTTAACAAAGCAAATCGGAGGAAAAAATGCCAAAATTCTCCAACTGTCCTACTCGTGCTACGAAGACTCTCGGCCATTGCTATTCAAACTTCCAGGATGCTTACAAGGCCCTCCCCCACCCTCCTTTCGGCAAATCTGACCACATCACCATCTTGCTCCTCCTGACCTATAGGCAGAAACTCAAACAGGAAGTGCCCGTGCTTCGTACTATTCAGCGCAAGTCTGACCAACCGGAATCCACGCTTCAGGATTGTTTTGATCATGTGCACTGGGATATATTCCGGGTAGCATGTGAAAATAATCTAGACGCACGGTGTCTGAGTTCATAAGGAAGTGTATAGGAGATGTAATACCCACTGTGACTACTAAAACCTACCCTAACCAGAAACTGTGGATAGATGGTAGCATTCGCTCGAAACTGAAAATGCGAACCACCGCATTTAACAATGGCAAGGCGACTGGTAATATGGCAGAATATAAAGAGAGTCATAATTCCCTCTGCAAGGCAATCAAACAAGCTAAACTTTAGTATAGAGATAGTGGACTCGCAATTCAATGGCTCAGACACGAGACGTATGTGGCAGGGTCTACAGACAATCACAGACTACAAAAGGAAAACCAGCCATGTCGCGGACACCGACGTCTTGCTTCCGGACAGGCTAAACACATTCTTCTCACCCTTTGAGGATATCACAGTGCCACTGACGCGACCCGCTACCAAGGACTGTGGGCTCTCCTTCTCCGTGGCCGGAGTGAGTAAAACATTTAAACATGTTAACCCTTGCAAGGCTGCCGGTCCAGACGGCATCCCTAGCCGCATCCTCAGAGCATGCGCAGACCAGCTGGCTGGTGTGTTTACGGGCATATTCAATCTCTCCCTATCCCAGTCTGCTGTCCCCACATGCTCCAAGATGGCCACCATTGTTCCTGTTCCCAAGAAGGCAAAGGTAAATGAACTTAATGACTATCGCCCCGTAGCATGTCATCATGAAGTGCTTTGAGAGACTAGTCAAGGATCATATCACCTCTATCTTACCTGCCACCCTAGACTCACTTCAATTTGCTTACCGCCCCAATAGATCCACAGACAATGCAATCACCATCACACTGCCTTATCCCATCTGGACAAGAGGAATACCTATGTAAGAATGCTGTTTATTGACTATAGCTCTGCATTCAACACCATAGTACCCTCCAAGCTCATCATTAAGCTTGAGGCCCTGGACTTCCTGACGGGCCACCCCCAGGTGGTGAAGGTAGGAAATATCACCTCCACACCGCTGATCCTCAACACTGCAGCTCCACCAGGGTGCGTGCTCAGCCCCCTCCTGTACTCCTTGTTCACCCATGACTGTGTGGCCAAGCACGCCTCCAACTCAATCATCAAGTTTGCAGACGGCACGACGGTAGTAGGCTTGATTACCAACGATGACGAGACAGCCTACAGGGAGGAGCTGAGGGCTTTGGGAGTGTGGTGCCAGGAAAACAATCTCTCACTCAACGTCAACAGAACTAAGGAGATGATCGTGGACTTCAGGAAACAGCAGAGGGTGCACCCCCCATCTACATCAACAGGACCACAGTGGAGAAGGTGGAAAGCTTCAAGTTCCTTGGCGTACACATCACTGACAAACTTAAATGGACAGCCCACACAGACAGTGTGGTGAAGAAGGCACAACAGAGTCTCTTCAACCTCAGGAGGCTAAAGAAATGTGGCTTGTCACCTAAAACCCTCACAAACTTTTACAGATCCACAATTAAAAGCATCCTGTCGAGCTGAATCACTGCCTGGTACGGCAACTGCACTGTCCGCAACCGCCAGACTCTTCAGAGGGTGGTGCGGTATGCCCAACGCAGCAAACTACCTGCCCTCCAGGACACCTACAGCCCCCCCCGATGTCACAGGAAGGCCAAAAAGATCATCAAGGACATCAACCACCCGAGCCACTGCCTGTTCACCCCACTATAATCCAGAAGGCAAGGTCAGTACAGGTGCATCAAAGCTGGGACCGAGAGACTGAAAAACAGCTTCTATCACAAGGCCATCAGACTGTTAAACAGCCATCACTGGCATATTAGAGGCTGCTGCCTATAGACATAGACGAGTGTCTATGTTGTGTAATTGTTAGATATTACTAGTTAGAATTACTGCACTGTCGGAGCTAGAAGCACAAGCATTTCGCTACACCCGCAATAACATTTGCTAATCCCGTGTATGTGACCAACAAAATTTGACACAATATCCCACATTTTGTACACAAATGGTAGACCTATATGTGAGTATTTCCATGATGTATAATTATACCACACAGGGGCTCCCACAATCTCCCACAGTCCTCCTTGACATACTGGTTGACGTGTCATTTACTGTGTTTGTTCTTCTGCATGACATCACAGATCCTATAAGCACTTGTGTAAAGCTGTGTTTTTGAAACCCTGATCCTCAGCAGATCAGACTCTCCACTCCAAGACAGTTGCCATGCAGGAGGATGTACAGTACAGATTGAACCGTGTGTATGACGGGGGTTCAACACACCGCCAGATGTAGGAAGACAGCAATGGATGTGGTAAAGAGGTCAATGGAACGCAGACCGTGGGGGATAGAAGAAGATGGACGGCAGATTGGCATACATTGAACAAATCTGATCTAACAAAGTGGATACTGGTTAAGTCCGTCATGACTGATGTGTTGTAACAGGAAAACAATGTTGTTACTGGAGTCGGAATTGGATATGTGTGGCTATTTTCGCTGCATAAGATTTAGAAGTAGTCCCTTTTTAGGTTTAGAAGAAGTGGCTGTTAAATGCTAACTCTTGTTCATATAAGCTGATTAGTATAGCTAGCATAGAGAAATGGGTGGTGGTAGACAGTCGTTTTTAACTGTAATGCAGTTGATTGGTAACGATGACATGGACATGTATTGGAGTTGACATCCATACCAGCATTATACTCCCATGTTTACCTCAACATACTGTGAAATACAAATATAAACAGTAGCCTAAATGTAGGCAAATTTTGCTGTAGGGCAATGAGGAGATTCAGGATCTTTCCCCCACAGCATCTTTCCCCCACATGTTTCCATGGCAATTCCATTGTTTTGGTCGAGTTCCATTGACCTCTGCCTCATCTATCTCTATCTATACTTCTCTTCATCTTATACTCTTCCCCCAGAAGTACAGATTGTCTTTTGTTAGGGATCAATACGATGCCACCAGATGTGAAGAGAAAGAACAGTGAAGAACATGGGAAGGTGGCTGCTTACTTTGTAATGGTATTTGTTTCCTGTGACGGTTCACTTTGCCTCGCAGTACTTAGTCTGTGTAGACGGTGTGTGTGTGTGTGTGTGTGTGTGTGTGTGTGTGTGTTGGCCACCTGGGGCCTGTCCTCCTTGGTCATGACAGAAGTATCACAGTGATTAACGTATGTGTGTGTGGATGTGGGTGTGTGTGTGGGTGGGTGTGTGTGTGGGTGTGTGCGTGCGTGCGTGCGTATGTGTGAACGGTGAGCCATCCTGTACTCAGACAGGAGAGGCTTTAATGAACACACCAGGGAAATGGAGAGCAGGGGAATGGAGGCTGGAGCACTGCATTCTGGGAAGGTAGCAGCCACAGTTGATAGGGCATCTGTCCAATGATGGATGAGCTGAAATAGAGCACCTTGTGTGAAACATACTGAATATATTAATAAAGTCAACTTCCCACGTCTCCACAGAGTCTCCATTTGGATAAGTATCATGATTACATTCAACTTACTGTGTGTGTACGTGGGTGTTTTGTTTGTTTGTGTGTGCGTGCGTGCGTGCATACATGCATACGTGTGTCTGTATTTGTCTGTCAATGTGTGTCAGTGTGTGAGCCTAAGCAAACACAAATAGCATTCACAATCAGCAGCCCTTCCCTTTCTAATATACTGTAGAGAGACAGTCCCTTCCCTTTCTAATGTACTGTAGAGAGACAGTCCCTTTCTAATATACTGTAGAGAGACATTCCCTTCCTTTTCTAATATACTGTAGAGAGACAGTCACTTCCCTTTCTAATGTACTGTAGAGAGACAGTCCCTTTCCTTTCTAATATACTGTAGAGAGACAGTCCCTTTCTATTATACTGTAGAGAGACAGTCCCTTCCCTTTCTAATGTACTGTAGAGAAACAGTCCCTTCCCTTTATAATGTACTGTAGAGAGACAGTCCCTTTCTAATATACTGTAGAAAGACACTCCCTTCCCTTTCTAATGTACTGTAGAGAAACAGTCCCTTCCCTTTCTAATGTACTGTAGAGAGACAGTCCCTTTCTATTATACTGTAGAGAGACAGTCCCTTTCTATTATACTGTAGAGAGACATTCCCTTTCTAATGTACTGTAGAGAGACAGTCCCTTCCCTTTCTAATGTACTGTAGAGAGACAGTCCCTTCCCTTTCTAATATACTGTAGAGAGACAGTCCCTTCCTTTTCTAATATACTGTAGAGAGACAGTCCCTTTCTAATGTACTGTAGAGAGACAGTCCCTTCCCTTTCTAATGTACTGTAGAGAGACAGTCCCTTCCCTTTCTAATGTACTGTAGAGAGACAGTCCCTTCCCTTTCTATTATACTGTAGAGAGACAGTCCCTTCCCTTTCTAATATACTGTAGAGAAACAGTCCCTTCCCTTTCTAATGTACTGTAGAGAGTCAGTCCCTTTCTAATGTACTGTAGAGAGACAGTCCCTTCCCTTTCTATTATACTGTAGAGAGACAGTCCCTTCCCTTTCTAATGTACTGTAGAGAAACAGTCCCTTCCTTTTCTAATATACTGTAGAGAAACAGTCCCTTCCCTTTCTAATATACTGTAGAGAGACAGTCCCTTCCCTTTCTAATATACTGTAGAGAGACAGTCCCTTCCCTTTCTAATATACTGTAGAGAGACAGTCCCTTCCCTTTCTATTAGACTGTAGAGAGACAGGGGGGGGGGCTTTACAAGTAGGCCATTGTTATAAGAATTTGTTCTTACTGTAACTGACTTGTTTAGTTCAAATAAATATATTGTTCCTGGAATTGTGAATTTGCTGAAGGAGTGGAAAATGCTGAACCCAAAGATAAGACTCCTATAGGTCAAGGTTTAATAGACAGAAAGATATGCATATGTGAGATAGACAGGTTCCTCTGAGAGGTTGGTAGCAATCTGCCCCATTCCACAAACAAGACACTCATCACGTGCTCATCCTTATCACTGTTCTCTCCCAGCTGCCTCTGAGAGCCCAGGCCATGCTCAAAACATAAGCCAACTAGCAAGGCCAGTGTGAACCATGAATAAGACGTCTCCATCACTTTAAAGTGCTTATAGCAGAATTGCAGCCAGGAATGTCACAGGGCATTAAATACTGTCTGTGCTGCTTTATGGTGACCCCTAACTTCTGGTTTAATAGCCAGCAACAATCTAGAACTTTTCAATAGCCAATGTTGTATCCTCTCACGTGCACAGAATGTGGTTTGTTTCTAGTGATTCCTCATAGCTCTCCTCTCACAACGTACAGCAGCAGGAATACTGCAGATTAAGTATCAGATACAAGGGGCTCAGCTCTTTGTTAGATCACTGTACTGTAGTAACTGCAGCTGGTCACACACTGTGTCTCTTTTCCATGCATAACGCAAACACACATAAATAGACATACACACACTCAATTAAAATGTTCCATATGAATTAATACACCCTTATTAATGTCATGACCAGACTAATGAGTCTCGTTGTTTGATGATGAAAGCAGAGTGTTGATGAAAGGACTGTTGTCGTGTTCAGAGGGTTAGTGTGAAAGGAGAGAGCAGTATGAGCTTGTTTGAATATGTCTGTGTGAGGTAGTTAGCCACAGTAGAAAGAGGATTAGGCCAGCTCTGTTTATAATAAGAGTAATTTGGAGGCCTCTTCACACCTGCTTCTGTTTGATGTGTGTGTGTGTGTGTGTGTCTGTGTGTGTGTGTGTGTGTGTGTGTGTGTGCGTGTGTGTGTATGGGTGGGTGGGTGTGTGTGCAAGCTCTAACAGTCTTACTGCAGAATCAGACATCCAAACCCTCGTCCATAAACATCACATTTTTGGCATTCATTTTGAATGGTTAAGGTTTGGGATAGGGTTAAAACCAAAACAATTCTAACTAGTGCCTAACACTGGGATTGAACTGCTTACCTGGACGGACTAATTTCACAGTGGATCATGAACGACCTGGCTGGCATGTGTGTGTGGTATTACATTATAAAATCCTGATTGATTGATTGATTGATTAATATTACATATTACATCCTTCCTCTCCCTCTCTCTATCCCTCTCGCTCAGTTTCTCCTTCCTCTCCTTCTCTCTCTCCCTCTCGCTCAGTTTCTCCTTCCTCTCCTTCTCTCTCTCCCACTCGCTCAGTTTCTCCTTCCTCTCCTTCTCTCTCTCCCTCTCGCTCAGTTTCTCTTTCTCTCAGTCCCCCCCTCTCATTCTCTCTCTCCTCCCCCCTATCCTTTATCTCTCTCCTCCCCCTATCTCCATGTAACCTTCAGAGTGGATCTGGACATTGTGTACAGTGTGAGTCATTGCTCATGAAGTCCAATTGTAATGGCAGGGTCATCCGATGTCCATCCCTGGGGTTTGAGAGTGTACTGAGAATCTTAGACTCTGTTTCCCTGACTCTCTGTAAACCACCAGACAAACACACACACACACACACACACACGCACACACACACACACACACACACACACACACACACACACACACACACACACACACACACACACACACACACACACAGACACACACACACACACACACACACACACACACACACACACACACACACACACCGTCTGCACACACTAAGTACTGGGAGGCAAAGTGACCCACTCTGGGGTGCACTGGGTTGATGTGTGACCTCAGGGTTCTACAGGGCTCTATACACACTTATGTACAAATGGTCAATAGTAGCACCTTCAAAATTGTATGAAACAATTAAAACATGGTACTGTATGTCTGTTTTAATAACATAAAACCATTATTTCTCCTCTATCTTTCTCCTCCATCCTTCTTTCTTACTTCACATCTCTCTTTCTTTCTCTTTAAGTCAATCTCCTGTTGAATTATCTGACAGCCATCACCATGGCAACTACACTTGTCAACTTTGTGCTATTCCCACAGCCAGACACACAAACACATACAGTTATATATGAGGTGTTTTTTGGGGTATTTCTTACTTACATTATGTTGCAGATGATGCATTCAACAGATTATA